>NC_037335.1:42697183-42997704 GCF_002263795.3 Bos taurus | reverse complement strand
GGTCATCCACATTGAGAATTATTGAGTAACTCTTCTATCATTATATAATCTCCTCTGTCTCTGGTAATTTGCTTTGATGTTAAAATAGCCACTCTTGCTTTTCTTTGATTAATATTTGCATGATATATCTTTTTTCCATGCTTTCAATTTCAACTTGAATTATCTTTAATCTGATTTATAGAAGATAATCAGTAATGTCAAAACTAAGATGGCTGAAATGTTAGAATTATTGGAAAAAAATACTCTAAGGAGCTATGATAAAAAGAAATTGCTTAACAGAGCAATTAGAAACATACTTGAAATAAATAAGAAAACAGAAAGTCTCAACTAAAAATAGGTGATAGTGAGAAACTAATGAAAATTTTAGAACTGACAACTATGCTAACAGAAATTAAAAAAAAAAAAAAAATTCAGATAGCTCAATACCAGACTGAGAAGGACAGAGGAAAGAATCAGTGAACTGGATGGTAGAACAGTAGGAATTACCTGGTATGAAAAGCAGAGAGAAAATAAGCTGAAGAAGAATGAATTGAGTCTTAAAATCTGTGGGGCTATAATAAAAGATCTAAGATTCATGTCATCAGTTCTGGAAGGAGAAGAGAAAGATTATAAGGATGAGAAGAATTTGAAGAAATAATGGCTTAAAACTTTCCAAATATGGCAAGAGACATAAAGCCTAGCTTCAAGAAGAGAAACTCTAACAGAATCTAAAGAAACCCATACCCAAACATGTAATTAACCTTCTGAAAACTAAATACAGAAAAAATTTTAAAGCAGCCAGAGAAAAAACAATACCTTATCCATAGGAGAAAAAACAAAGCAAAACAATTAATATGACAGTGTATTTCTTACAAGAAACCATGAATGCCAGAAGAAAATAGTCCAATATTTTTCATATGCTAAAAGAAATGTAATATTAACCCAGAATCCTATACCCAGTGAAATTATACTTCAAGAATGAAGAAAAAATTCAAGACATTCTCACTTGAAGGAAAACAAAGATAACTTGTGCTCTGCAGTCCTGCCATTAAAAATAAAATTAAAAAAAGACTAAAGGAACCAGGTAAGGCTTTGTTAAAAAACATTTAAAGACAACATATTAGTCAGTGTCACCTAGAGCAAGGAATAACAATGGAGCGAGCAATGGACTAACTAAAAATTTTGAGAAGGCTGAGAAATGAGAGATTTTGGGGGAATGAAGCTTTAAAAAGCTTCTATTTATTCCTAGGAACCCAGCTGGCCTCGTATATGCCTCAATCTAGGTGCACATTGGAAAAAGACTGGAGAAAGGCCTAAACGCTTGTACCTTCAGCTGAACAGTATGATCAGGGAAAATGTGAATATCACCTCTTCTGGAGACTTCCCTGACTCTCCCCTCAGGGTCCCCAAGGCACTTTATGTGCTTACCCATTAACTATGTGACCTGGGCACATTCCTTATTCTGCATAAATCCCAGTTTCTTCTCTGTAGAATAGGAATAAAAATAGCAAGATACTTCCCACCTCCTTGGGTTGTTGTGAGGAGAAAACAGGTTAAAGCACATTGGAAGTGCTGTTGTTATTAATTAGCATGATATGTGAATAGCATGCTCCTCAGAGCAGGAACTTTGCATCCCTAGGACATAGCACCCAGCTATGCACTCAGTAAACATCGATTGACCCATCCACCAGGAGAGGTCCTTTCAGATCATTTTCCAGCTTTCTCACTTCATAGATGAATTTGCTGCAGAGCAGAAAGATGGAACTTATTCAGAGACCCCAGCTAAGAGATGAGGGAGCCAGGCCTCTGATACCAGAATTCTCTCTGCTCTTTCTCAGGTGGCTTCGTGTGCTCACAATTTCAGAGACTCATTTTTCTCTTCCCTAGCAAAACTCTGTGAAACCTGTTGATTAATGATTAAGTGACAGAAAGAAAGGGTTGCTCTTTCTCTGGGCAAAGAGAGATGATATTAAACTCTGCCTGGGGCAACATTTCTGTGGGACGATGCTGTGGGGGCAGCTGCTGCAACAGCAGGGGCTTCATGGAACCACCAGGAAGCCCCTTCCAGGCACCGGAGCTCGCCCCACACCCTCCCCTCTCTGTGGTCCCATAAATCGCTCCAGAGGGTATGCCAGACTAGACTGATGTGTGGGGTTTTGGTGTCCCTGACAGTCTTTCAGCTGAGTTATTACCAATAGATCGTGAACATATGCATTTCACACATATGAAGTGAGACTCTGGAATTTGTCCAGACTCGTCAAAATTGAAGACGGAGGCAAAGTTTGTGACCCAAAGATGAGAATCTGGAGAGCTGCTGGAATACCTCATTTCCCATGTTGTAATCGTCTCTATTTTTTTTTTTAAACAAAGATCTTTTTGTTGTTTTCTTATTTCATATTGAATGGACACTTCTGAAGCATTTGATAGAAGGAGCCTCATGTAGTATAAAAACTTTCATTTCTCAATGAAGTCTCTTGGGTTTTAGCTCCCATGCTAAGTAACAGGCTGTGTAGCTCAGGCAAGTGGCTTAACTTTTCTGATTCTGAGTTTTCTTACCTGAGTGATAGAAGTCTTTGGTTTCTAAGATCCCTTCCAGTGTTAACATCAGGTTTCCAAATACTCTCCATCATGCTTTGAAATCTTTGTGAAACTCCTATGTTCCTATGGCTGGCATTTGTGCCATCTTCCCCATGTCATACAGAAGGGGGAGGGAGGAAAATACAACACTGGTGTCTATTCTGTAGCAGACTTTGTGATGTAGGAGAAAGAAACAGATCAAGATTTAAATCTTATCCTTGCCAGTAATATTCTATGTGGCTGTAACTTAATTACAGAGTAAATACATAATCTTCTTAACATGGTGAATTATATTTACATTTATTAAGTTTAAGTATGTGTACATATATGCATATATATATGTATATATATATAAAGGAGGAAGACCAACAGTTAATATTTAGAGGAAGACCAACAGTATTTAGTGCGCCCCTATTAACTATTAGTCTTCCTCCTCTTGCTGTTTTTGCCCCTCAGTAGGGATTCAGGTGAATAGGTGGCAGCTTGCCAGTCTGCTCTGTTCTTGAAAAGATCTAGAGTTTCCAGTGTTTTTGTCTTGGGCTCTCCTGGTGACCCATCTCTTGAGTCAGCCTCTCTGCTTGTGGACAGCTGAGCTGAAATCAGACTTTGGATGGTTTCTCTGGCAATCCTGTGTTTTGTAATCAAGGGAAACGTATTCCACACATAGTTTAGTCATTATTTCAAGTTGGGCACAACAAACACTCCAACTGGGTAGAATGTGCTTTGGATGTGTAATATCCAAGTTAAGGATGATCTACAAGTGTCAGGTCACCTCAGACCTTTTAATTTGCAAAACGTGGGTATTGGGAGAAACTAGCGATTTGCAAATGTCTCTCTGAGAACTTCTTACTGTTCTCGGTAAGAATATTGAGGCAATTACATGAGAATTGGGTCTTCTTCCCTTCTTTAGGTTTTCTCATTTTTTAATGTATTCTCCATTCTGCCGTGTAGGCAATTCTGTTGGACTTTTGCTTCCAAGAAATTTTTTGAAGCAGTTCTCATTCTGATCAAGCACAGTGCACTCTATAGCCTCAGTCACAGAATTTCTTTAGTCTCTTGCTGATCTGGGATTACTTGCTGTGTTGCTTGAAAGTAATTTGCTCAGTAACAAACTCATAGTACTGCTGCTGCTGCTGCTGCTGCTGCTAAGTCGCTTCAGTCGTGTCCAACACTGTGCGACCCCATAAACGGCAGCCCACCAGGCTCCGCTGTCCTTGGGATTCTCCAGGCAAGAACACTGGAGTGGGTTGCCACTTCCTTCTCCAATGCATGAAAGTGAAAAGTGAAAGTGAAGTTGCTCAGTCGTGTCCGACTCCTAGTGACCCCATGGACTGCAGCCTACCAGGCTCCTCCATCCACGGGTTTGCCAGGCAAGAGTACTGGAGTGCGGTGCCATTGCCTTCTCTGACTCATAGCACTAGGATACCTCAACCATCACCTTGCATTTAAGTAATCCAACCTTGTTCAACAGAATCACAGGCATCTGGGGAGGAGAGAGAGATGGGGGATTCTCCATCCTCAAATTCATGCGACTGCTTCTCTGGCAGGAGATAATCTATCCCACAAAGTATTCATTTACCTGCTAAATTTGAGGGGTTGAATAACGTGCTGACCACGGAGTCTGTGTACCTCACAATTTTATTTCGGCTCTTACACAATGTCCTCCCTCAGCACATGAGCATGGATGTTTCACCAAAAAGTTATTTTATCCTTTAATTTCTCAAGGAAATATTTAATTGAAAGAAATATAATATGAAATAGATTGGAACTTCCTATCCTGAGGGCAGTTGGGAAAGGTGTATTGCTTGCCAAAAAGTTTTCAGGAAGGAAAGTTTAAACCAAAATTTAAAGTAAGTATGAAAATTGCTCTCTACCTTCTCTTCCCCCAACTCTGTTTCTACAGATTTCTGAGAAGAGGAAAGAAGAGGAGGAAATAAATGTATTTGTTTTTCTGTTTAATTACATTTGGACACAACAGTGTTTCAGCCCCTCTAGAAGTTGATTTATTGGCTTTTTCAAAAGTATGACTACAGATTTTTTGTTTGTTTGTTTTTGACAGATATTTTAAATATCTTGCTACTTGTGCTCTTTACATGCTGGCACATAAAAGAGAAATTTTATATATTCGTATTGATTCATATGATGATCTCAAAGTACTCAATGAGTAGACCTTACAGAAATCCAGCTTTCTCTATTGATGAAGGGGAATCTGCCTCTTCTTGCCAGAGCAGAGTCTGAGCCCAGGAAAATAGCATGTGAAAGCCTTCCTTTCACATCTGCCCCTAGCTCTCAGCCAGCAACTCATGCACATTGCTCTCCTCCCAAAACACTGTGGTTTGACAATTGCAAAACATCAGGACAGTCTTGATCAATAAATATCAAATCTTAGTAAATTATTGTAATTTACATGTGTGTGTGTACAGAATGTTGCCCTGAGTAGAGCAGCATACGGACAACTGTCTGCCTGGGTAGGACCCACACAGGGCAGGTCGAGCTGTGCCATAAAGGAGTGGAGAAGGGGGCGTAGTTATGGCCCTACTCTACCTGCTCGTTGGTTAAGGGTCCCCCTCCCACGGAGCATGAAACCCAGCACTTCCAGCTTGCTCTGTGGCTGCCTAAGCATGTTCTCTCAGGCAGAGTTGCAGGTGCTCATAGTAAGGTAGTAAGATGCTACCCTGAGGTCCTAGAAGGGTAAGTGCCAAATAGCCAAATACAGAGCACTAGAAACACCTGCTACATATTCATCCAGTGTGGTGGGAAAAGGGAGTTGGACTGGAAACAAGGAGTGGCTGTGAGTTGTGAGGTGATATAAATGCTCCAAGTAAATGACAAGGCTCCAAACCCCACTAATGTTCATGGCACAATCATTTACACAGTGCTATAGGAGTTAAAATATCACTTTAAAAAGCTGCTGCTGCTGGTGCTGCTAAGTTGCTTCAGTCGTGTCTGACTCTGTGCGACCCCATACATGGCATCCCATCAGGCTCCACTGTCCCTGGGATTCTCCAGGCAGGAACACTGGAGTGGGTTGCCACTTCCTTCTCCAATGCATGAAAGTGAAAAGTGAAAGGGAAGTCGTTCAGTCGTGTCCGACTCTTAGCGACCCCACGGACTGCAGCCTATCAGGCTCCTCCATCCATGGGATTTTCCAGGCAGGAGAACTGGAGTGGGGTGCCATTAAAGTATAGTTAATGTACAGTATTGTGTTGGTTTCAGGTGTAGAGCAGAGATTCACATATACATATCTATATATCTGGAGCCAAAGCAAAAACAACACCCAGTTGTGGATGGGACTGGTGATAGAAGCAAGATTTGATACTGTAAAGAGCAATATTGCATAGGAACCTGGAATGTTAGGCCCATGAATCAAGGCAAATTGGAAGTGGTTAAACAGGAGATGGCAAGAATGTCATTCTACGAATCAGCAAACTAAGATGGACTGGAATGCGTGAATTTAACTCAGATGACCATTATATCTACTACTGCGGGCAGGAATCCCTTAGACGAAATGGAGTAGCCATCATGGTCAACAAAAGAGTCTGAAATGCAGTACTTGGATGCAATCTCAAAAATGACAGAATGATCTCTGTTCATTTCCAAGGCAACCCATTCAATATCATAGTAATCCAAGTCTATGCCCAACCAGTAATGCTGAAGAAGCTGAAGTTGAATGGTTCTATGAAGACCTACAAGACCTTTTAGAACTAACACCCCCAAAAGATGTCCTTTTCATTATAGGGGACTGGAATGCAAAAGTAGGAAGTCAAGAAACACCTGCAGTAACAGGCAAATTTGGCCTAAAGTACAGAATGAAACAGGGCAAAGACTAATAGAGTTCTGCCAAGGGAACGCACTGGTCATAGCAAACACCCTCTTCCAACAACACAGGAGAAGGCTCTACACATGGACATCACCAGATGGTCAACACCAAAATCTGATTATATTCTTTGCAGCCAAAGATGGAGAAGCCCTATACAGTCAGCAAAAACAAGACCGGGAGCAGACTGTGGCTCAGATCATGAACTCCTTATTGGCAAATTCAGACTTAAATTGAAGAAAGTAGGGAAAACCACTAGACCATTCAGGTATGACCTAAATCAAATCCCTTATGATTATACAGTGGAAGTGAGAAATAGATTTAAGGTCCTAGATCTGATAGACAGAGTGCCTGATGATCTATGGATGGAGGTTCATGACATTGTAGAGGAGACAGGGAGCAAGACCATCCCCATGGAAAAAAAATGCAAAAAAGCAAAATGGCTGTCTGAGGAGGCCTTACAAATAGCTGTGAAAAGAAGAGAAGTGAATAGAAAAGGAAAGATATAAGCATCTGAATGTAGAGTTCCAAAGAATAGCAAGGAGAGAGAAGAAAGCCCTCCTCAGTGATCAGTGCAAAGAAATAGAGAAAACAATAGAATGGGAAAGACTAGAGATCTCTTCAAGAAAATCAGAGATACCACAGGAACATTTCATGCAAAGATGGGCTCAATATAGGACAGAAATAGTATGGACCTAACAGAAGCAGAAGATATTAAGAAGAGGTGGCAAGAATACATAGAAGAACTGTACAAAACAGATCTTCATGACCCAGATAATCACTCTGGTGTGATCACTCACACTCACCTAGAGCCAGACATCCTGGAATGTGAAGTCAAGTGGGCCTTAGAAAGCATCACTATGAACAAAGCTAGTGGAGGTGATGGAATTCCAGTTGAGCTATTTCAAATCCTGAAAGATGATGCTTTGAAAGTGCTGCACTCAATATGCCAGCAAATTTGGAAAACTCAGCAGTGGCCACAGGACTGGAAAAGGTCAGCTTTCATTCCAATCCCAAAGAAAGGCAATGCAAAAGAATGCTCAAACTACCGCACACTTACACTCATCTCACATGCTAGTAAAGTCATGCTCAAAATTCTCCAAGCCAGGCTTCAGCAATATGTGAACCGTGAACTTCCAGATATTCAAGCTGGTTTTAGAAAAGGCAGAGGAACCAGAGATCAAATTGCCAACACCCAGTGGATCATTGAAAAAGCAGGAGAGTTCCAGAAAAACATCTATTTCTGCTTTATTGACTATGCCGAAGCCTTTGACTGGGTGGATCACAATAAACTGTGGAAAATTATGAAAGAGATGAGAATACCAGACCACCTGACCTGCCTCTTGAGAAATCTGTATGCAGGTCAGGAAGCAACAGTTAGAACTGGACATGGAACAACAGACTGGTTCCAAATAGGAAAAGGAGTACGTCAAGGCTGTATATTGTCACCCTGCTTAATTTAACTTATATACAGAGTACATCATGAGAAATACTGGTCTGGAGGAAGCAAAATCTGGAATCAAGATTGCCGGGAGAAATATGAATAACCTCAGATATGCAGATGACACCACCCTTATGGCAGAAAGTGAAGAGGAACTAAAGAGCCTCTTGATGAAAGTGAAAGAAGAGAGTGAAAAAGTTGGCCTAAAGCTCAACATTCAGAAAACTAAGATCACGGCATCTGGTCCCATCACTTCATGGGAAATAGATGGGGAAACAGTGGAAACAGTGTCAGACTTTATTTTTTTGGGCTCCAAAATCACTGCAGATGGTGATTGCAGCCATGAAATTAAAAGACGCTTACTCCTTGGAAGGAAAGTTATGACCAACCTAGATAGCATATTCAAAAGCAGAGATATTACTTTGCCAACAAAGGTCCGTTTAGTCAAGGCTATGGTTTTTCCAGTGGTCATGTATGGATGTGAGAGTTGGACTGTGAAAAAAGCTGAGTGCCCAAGAGTTGATGCTTTTGAACTGTGGTGTTGGAGAAGACTCTTGAGAGTCCCTTAGACTGCAAGGAGATCCAACCAGTCCATCCTAAAGGAGATCAGTCCTGAGTGTTCATTGGAAGGACTGATGCTAAAGCTGAAACTGCAATACTTAGGCCACCTCATGCGAAAAGTTGACTCATTGGTTAAGACCCTTATGTTCGGAGGGATTGAGGGCAGGAGGAGAAGGGAACGACAAATGATGAGATGGCTGAATGGCATCACCAATTTGGACATGAGTTTGAGTGTACTCTGGGAGTTGGTGATGGACAGGGAGGCCTGGCGTGCTGCGATTCCTGGGGTCGCAAAGAGTTGGACACGACTGAGCGACTGAACTGAACTGAACTGAAGTATGACCATTGAAAAGGATCATATACAAAGATCATGTTGCATTCATCCCAGGGTTGCAAGTTCACAAGGATGGCTCAATATGCAAATCCATCAGTGTGATACTACATCAGCAAAACCCACATGCTTATCTCAATACAATAGATACAGAGAAAGCACTTGACAGAATTCAGCATCTGTTCATGACAAAAACTCTCACCAAAATCAGTACATAGGGATCATATGTTAACATAATGAAAGCCATTTATTACAGATCTCAGTTCAGTTCAGTTCAGTTGCTCAGTCACGTCTGACTCTTTGCGACTCCATGGACTGAAGCATGCCAGGCTTTCCTGTCCATCACCAGCTCCTGAAGCTTGCTCAAACTCATTGAGTCGATGATGCCATCCAACTATCTCATCCTGTGTCGCCCCCTTCCCCTCCTGCCTTCAATCTTTCCCAGCATCAGGGTCTTTTCCAATGAGTCAGTTCTTTGTATCAGGTGGCCAAAATATGGGAGTTTTATCTTCAGCCTCAGTCCTTTCAATGAATATTTGGGACTAATTTCCTTTAAGTTTGACTGGTTGGATATCCTTGCAGTCCAAGGGACTCTCGAGTCTTCTCCAACACCACAGTTCAAATGCATCAATTCTTTGGCACTCAGTTTTCTTATAGTCCAATTCTTGCATCCATATGTGACTACTGGAAAAATAAGAGCTTTGAGTAGACAGACTTTTATCAGCCAAGTAATGTCACTGCTTTAATATACTGTCTAGGTTTGTCATAGCTTTTCTTCCAATGAGCAAGCGTCTTGTAATGTCATGGCTACAGTCACCATCTGCAGTGATTTTGGAGTCCCCAAAAATAAAGTCTGACATTGTTTGCATTGTTTCCCCGCCTATTTGCCATGAAGTGATGGGACTGGATGCCATGATCTTTTTTCTTTGAATGTTGAGTTTTAAGGCAGCTTTTTCACTCTCTTTCTCTTTCATCAAGAGGCTCTTTAGTTCTTCTTTGCTTTCTGCCACAAAGGTGGTGTCATCTGCATATCTGACGTTATTGATATTTCTCCCAGCAATGTTGATTCCAGCTTGTGCTTCATCCAGCCTGACATTTTGCATGATGTACTCTGTATATAAATTATATAAGCAGGGTAATAATATACAGCCTTGACATACTCCTTTCCTGATTTGGAACCAGTCCATTGTTTCATGTCCGGTTCTAATTGTTGATTCCTGACTTGCATACAGATTTCTCAGGAGGTAGGTTGGGTGGTCTGTTATTCCCATCCCTTGAATAATTTTTCACAGTTTGTTGTGATCCACATAGTCAAAGGCTTTGGCACAGTCAATAAAGCAGAAGTAGATGTTTTTCTGGAACTCTCTTGGTTTTCTATGATCCAATGGATGTTGATAATTTGATCTCTGGTTCCTCTGCCTTTTCTAAATCCAGCTTGACCATCTGCAAGTTCACGGTTCATGTACTATTGAAGCCTGGCTTGGAGAATTTTGAACATTACTTTGATAGCATGTGAGATGAGTGCAATTGTGTAGTAGTTTGAACATTCTTTGGCATTGCCTTACTTTGGGATTGGAGTGAAAACTGACCTTTTCCAGTCCTTTAGCCACTGTTGAGTTTCCAAATTTGCTGGCATATTGAGTGCAGCACTTTAACAGGATCATCTTTTAGGATTTGGAATAGCTCAACTGGGATTCCATCACCTCCACTAGCTTTGTTCATGTGATGCTTCCTAAGGTCCACTTGACTTTCACATTCAGGATGTGAAAATGACATTTGCATTCCAGGGTGTCTGGCTCTAGATGAGTGATCCCACCATCATGGTTATCTGGGTCATGAAGATCTTTTTTGTATAGTTCTTCTGTGTATTCTTGCCACCTCTTCTTAATATCTTCTGCTTCTGTTCGGTCCATACCATTTCTGTCCTTTTATTGTGCCCATCTTTGCATGAAATGTTCCCTTGGTATATCTAATTTTCTTGAAGAGATCTCTAATCTTCCACATTTTATTGTTTTCCTCTATTTATTTGCATTGGTCACTGAGGGCTCAAACAAATCCTTTTGTACATGAGGAACCAGGACCCCACAGAGAGAGACTGAGCCAGACCTGCCTTTGAGTTCTTGAGTGTCTCAAGCAGAGGTATGGGTAATAATTGGCCTGCCACAGGGGCAGGGACTCTGGGTGCGGCAGATCTGGGTCGCACAGTGTGTGCATAATCCCTTGTAGAGGAGGTTGCCATTAACCTACCATAGAGCTGCTGAACAGACGACTCATAAACAGCAGAACAATTATACTAAAGAGCTAGAGCCGACATGATACTCACTGGAAAAAGCTGAATGCTTTCCCAGTAAATTCAAGAATAAAACAAGATTTTTTTCTATTTAACATAGAATTGGAAGTCTTAGTCACAGCAATCAGAAAAGAAAAAAAAAAGAATCTGAATTGGAAAGGAAGAGGGAAAACTTACTATTTGCATATGACATGATACTCTGTAAGTGAACCCTAAGATCCACACTAAGATGCTTACTTGGCTCTTATGAAAATGGGGATGCATTTTGTTAACCTATACTGCATGAGTACTCAAGTCACGTACATACTGTGGCATGAATTTTTCATTTGTCATTGTTAGTCTACTCTGCTTCAATCAAACAATATGTTAACTGCATTCATTGCCTACCATGGGCCTTACACTTTTTAGGACTCTGCGGAGATGTTTTAGGACAGACTATTGTGCGTATCTTCTTGATGAATAAGCAGGAAAACTTCTCCCTTACTGGCTTGAAACATACGCAGAATTTGGGAGGCTGAAAACCCTTCGTCAGCTTAGCCAGGGACTCAGTTTACCCTCTGCCCCTAGGTGATTGTCTTACTACCTTGGTGAAGCCCAGAGAGATGAACATTACCTCCTCTGAGTTAGAGAAAGTGTCCTCCTGTACTGTTCAGAGTTTCTTCATCTTTATTGGGCATGGTATTTTTTGGCAGTCTGATGAAACCAAAGAATCCTCCTCAGAATAATATTTTTAAATTCGTTAAATACATACTAGCCTTACAAGGGAAAACATATTAAAATAGACTTCTATGTCAGAAGACTTTAAGTATCTCTATGAGTGAGGAATTCTTTCTGATAAAGAATGATGGTGCAACCACAACAAAAAGAGATTCAAAATATTTATATTGAGCTTTATACTGATTTTTCTTTGACAAGCTTTCAGAGTTTTATTTGAAACATTTGAATTATACTTATACCTCCTCAGGGTAGACACAAAAATGCACCTGGCCTAAAGGTTGCTGCAATGGAGGGCTTTAGTCTTCTCTGTTCTCTGCTGCAGGGCTTCCGAGGTGGTGCTAGTGGTAAAGAATCTGCCTGGTAATGCAGGAGAAACAAGAGACTTGGCACGTCCCTGCGTCAGGAAGATCCACTGGGGGAGGAAACGGCAACCCACTCCAGTATTCTTGCCTGAAAAATTCCATGGACAGAGGAGCCTGGTGGGCTGTAATCCACGGGGGCTGCAAAAAGGCGGACACAACTGAGAAGCTGAGCATGCGTGTCTCTCAGGTGCCCCGTGAGATGGAGTGGACCAGTGCCATTTTATGCCTTGAGTTACCTGATTATTAAGTAGGGTCCAGGTGCTGGAAGCAGAGTTGCTATTGTGAAAGTAGGGAATGAGAAATGCCGGAGTTTGAGTAGAAGACTGGATCAAAACCAGAAAGGCTGAGGGGATAGAAGAGAGAGACAAAGGAAACATTAGCCAAGGAATATAGCCACATTTCAGTGTGGCTCTAGAGCAAGTGAAAAAAAATGCAGTGGTTTCCAAGATTGTGCTAAGAGTTCATTTCTAATTTTGTTAGTTGTGTCATGTTATGCCTCTGGTATAATTTAAAATATTTAAGTCAAGTGGGCACTAAATCATATTTTAGGTAATGAACTGTGGTGTTGGAGAAGACTCTTGAGAGCCCCTTGGACTGCAAGGAGATCCAACCAGTCCATTCTGAAGGAGATCAGTCCTGGGTGTTCTTTGGAAGGACTCATGCTAAAGCTGAAACTCTAATACTTTGGCCACCTGATGCAAAGAGTTGACTCATTGGAAAAGACCCTGATGCTGGGAGGGATTGGGGGCAGGAGGAGAAGGGGACGACAGAGGATGAGATAGCTGGATGGCATCACCAACTCGATGGATGTGAGTTTGAGTGAACTCTGGGGGTTGGTGATGGACAGGGAGGCCTGGCATGCTGCGATTCATGGGGTCGCAGGGAATTGGACAGGACTGAGCGACTGAACTGAACTGAATAATATTATATATTACAGTACAGAAAACATGTATCTCACATTTTCTACATATCAATAAAAATTTTCATTTTTGTAAATCTAATCATGAAAACTAAACCTAAAAATGTTCTATAATAATGGTGGTCCAATTAGAATAGTGGATATGTTTACACTTTCTTCCTGAGGACTTAAAAAGTTTTTTTTTTCTTTTTGAGACAACAGATAAAACACTATCTTCCTCTGCATAGCTGCTTGAGAACAGCATTAATTCTGTTGTGACCAACCACCAACTTCCTTCCTCAACCAACCTACCCTGACCAGCAGAGCCACCTAGTGGTCATTATAGGAAACACTACAGTCCAGAGTTGCTTTACCACAGGGCTTCCCAAATTCCAGCCTGCAGTATCACTTGGGCAGAAACACAGATTGCTGCACCTGGTTCCCAATTTCGAGTCAAAAATGTGGAGTTGGCTCAGTATGTTGGATTTCTAAGAGGTTCCCAGGTTATACAGTAGAGAAGAGCTGTTGGTCTGGGAATCATATTTTGAAAACCACTGCTTCACCATAATGTTCTTTCTTTTAATGGTGACATATACAATTCTATGGTTTTCAATAATCTCACTGACCAGGGGTCAGTTAATTTCAGACTTAAGGTCAGTCTCTTTTACGCATGAACACAGACTTTTTCACATAACTGCATTTTTGTAACATGTCTTGTCCACCTTTTACCTAAGATATTATAGAATTTTTTTCTCCTTTTCTTTTTTCTCTTTGTTTCCCCCAGATGTAATTAAAATTAAAAAAGGAAAAAGGAAGAGCCTGACATGGTCTAATAAGCATGACTAGTTAACGCATCTGGTTAAGTAAATAACACTACAAGTTTTGTAATTTGCCAGTTGCCATTATATCCTGAAGCCTTAGAAACTGTACAGTTATTTATAACTCCACTAAAGTTTCCACTGGCCTCCACATCTTCCTCTAATTAAAATGTTCCCTCATCAAAAAATAATAATGTTGGAAAGCTTACATTATATTTTTTCTGTTATTGACTGTACTTTGTGGAAAGCACAGAATAGTATTAATACGTTATGGGTTAAGAAGATTTTGAGGAGCCGTAAGCATGATTTCTATTCTTATTTCTCCATGGGATAGATCCTGCCTTCCAAAAAACCAGCTGATAAATGAACCTCTGAAAACTGCTTATTTATAAGTTTCAGTTCAGTTCAGTTCAGTCGCTCAGTCGTGTCCAACTCTTTGCGACCCCATGAATCGCAGCACGCCAGGCCTCCCTGTCCATCACCAACTCCCAGAGTCCACCCAAACTCAGGGCCATCGAGTCGGTGATGCCATCCAGCCATCTCATCCTCTGTAGTCCCCTTTTCCTCCTGCCCCCAATCCTTCCCAACACCGGAGTCTTTTCCAATGAGTCAACTCTTCGCATAAGGTGGCCAAAGTACTGGAGCTTCAGCTTTAGCATCATTCCTTCCAAAGAAATCCCAGGGCTGATCTCCTTCAGAATGGACTGGTTGGATGTCTTTGCAGTCCAAGGGATTCTCAGGAGTCTTCTTCAACACCACAGTTCAAAAGCATCAATTCTTCGGCGCTCACCTTTCTTCACAGTCCAACTCTAACATCCATACATGACCACTGGAAAAACCATAGCCTTGACTAGTCAGACCTTTGTTGGCAAAGTAATATCTCTGCTTTTCAATATGCTATCTAGGTTGGTCATGACTTTTCTTCCAATGAGTAAGCGTCTTTTAATTTCATGGCTGCAGTCACCATCTGCAGTGATTTTGGAGCCCAGAAAAATAAAGTCTGACACTGTTTCCACTGTTTCCCCATCTATTTCCCATGAAGCGATGGGACCAGATGCCATGATCTTCGTTTTCTGAATGTTGAGCTTTAGGCCAACTTTTTCACTGTCCTCTTTCACTTTCATCGAGAGGCTTTTTAGTTCCTCTTCACTTTCTGCCATAAGGGTGGTGTCATCTGCATATCTGAGGTTATTGATATTCCTCCCGGCGATCTTGATTCCAGCTTGTGCTTCTTCCAGCCCAGCGTTTCTCATTATGTACTCTGCATATAAGTTATATAAGCAGGGTGACAATATACAGCCTTGACGTACTCCTTTTCCTATTTGGAACCAGTCTGTTGTTCCATGTCCAGTTCTAACTGTTGCTTCCTGACCTGCATACAGGTTTCTCAAGAGGCAGATCAGGTGTTCTGGTATTCCCATCTCTTTCAGAATTTTCCACAGTTTATTGTGATCCACACAGTCAGAGGCTTTGGCATAGTCAATAAAGCAGAAATAGATGTTTTTCTGGAACTCTCTTGCTTTTTCAATGATCCAGCGGATGTTGGCAATTTGATCTCTGGTTCCTCTGCCTTTTCTAAAACCAGCTTGAACATCTGGAAGTTCACAATTCATGTATTGCTGAATCCTGGCTTGGAGAATTTTGAGCATTACTTTACTATATAAGTTTAGGGCTGCCTATGCTCATGGACGGAGAAGGCAATGGCACCCCACTCCAGTACTCTTGCCTGGAAAATCCCATGGACGGAGGAGCCTGGTAGGCTGCAGTCCATGGGGTCGCTGAGGGTTGGACACGACTGAGTGACTTCACTTTCACTTTTCACTTTCATGCATTAGAGAAGGAAATGGCAACCCACTCCAGTGTTCTTGCCTGGAGAATCCCAGGGACAGGGGAGCCTGGTGGGCTGCCATCTATGGGGTTGCACAGAGTCGGACACAACTGAAGCGACTTAGCAGCAGCAGCATGCTCATGGAAGACTTTGATAATTCAGTTGTGTACACCTATAGCTATCACAGATAAAACTCTCTTCGTAGTTAAAAAAGCCACAAGTAGTAGAGAAGCAGATCTTAGTGTTTAATATTTTTAGTCACAACCCAAAGGATTGTGAATCTGGGTTACCCCCTAAACTTGAGTCATCATTGTGGTATTCTTAAAGACCGTATCTTTTTAATTTTACCTCAGAAGCATTTTGAATCAACCCCCGCCCCTTGGTTGATTTCATCTTTTCAAAAAGAAGAAATAATAAACGTACATTTCCTGAGACCATGTGCAGTTCCCTCCGAGCCAGCACGGCAACTCCTCAGTCGCTTGCTTGAGCAATTGCGTCTCCCAGCCGCTCCACGCAGAGCTTGAACGTCCCCTCAGTGGGAGCTCTGGGTGGAGATGAAGGATGTGTGGAGGACACCATGACCCTCCTTCCCCAGTGGCCCTGCCGCCAGAGTAACTTTATAGGCCAAGTGAAAAAGTACTGGGGACTAATTTGTAAACAAAGGCTTCCTTTGAAATTAGACAGACAAGTAGATTCAAAACAATTGTTTGTGTAAGCAAAACTGGGCCTTCTTTATTTCTGGAAACAGCCAGGACTTTTGACACAGCAGAGCCGTGAGTGTGGGGCATTTATTCAGTAGAACCTTTGGGACTAGCAGTCTTAGATCTCGACCTCACAGAAATAAGGAAACTCATTCAGCATACTGAGGTGTTGTTGCTTCCTGTGTTTCAGGATTTCTTCTTGCAGGAAGATGGGCCATGATTCTGCTCTGCATTGAACCCTGAGATCCAACTTCCAAAGCGCAAGGCATGATAAGGTACAGGTTTATGGAACATAGATATTCAAGAGCATAAACGTATTAAAGACACTCTTGACCCTAGAGACACAAGACCTTGAAGGAAAACTTGGGAGTCAATACTCTGTTGCTTTCCAAATATCTCCCTCCTGGGACTGAGGAGTCCAAAGATCTTGGATTCTTAGTTTCTGATTGGCCGTGAGATCATTGGGAAAGAAGTTCTGTGACTGACTGAGACTCAGGCTTTGGTGCTGGACTGCGCCCCATTGCCCTTGGGCAGAACATTCTTTCTGTCAGCTCCTGTAGGGTAACTACAGACTCTGAGGGGCAAGTGCTGCACTGCGTACCACAGAGGATGCCAATCAAGTTGTAATCAATACAATTTATATTTAAATTATCCACCATTATGCCTGCTTGAAATTCAAAGCCAAACTCATCAGTGGCAAAAATTGCATCGTCTTATCAGGGAGAAGTTTCTTGTAACATTTTAGACTCATTACACTCTCGTATTTAATTTCCATTGCTACCCAGTTTGAAACGTCTTTAAATCAGTTGTTTACGATAAGAAAGCAGTCCAACATGACCTCCAAAATCCTAGAGCAGCAGGGGAGCCAGGGAAGCATGACAAACTCTCCTGCCAAGAGCAAGGGATTTTCCCTTCATGCTTCTCTTTGCCTTCTTTGCCTTCAAGGAGGATTTCTGCTGTCTCTTGGCATTTTGGGTCACTGAGTTCTGCCTGCACTGGCTGGCTCAAACATCCTTGCCCTGATGCCAGAGAGCCCAGGCAGAGCACCAGAGTGTCTCTCTGTCCAGCAGGCTGCACAGCTGTATTTATCATGGTGAGAGTAATACCAGCACATGCAAAAAACAGCTGCTGCCTTCAGGTCTCCAGCACCCAAGAACAAAAATAAGTCCAACCAACCTAATATATTTTCCACTGTGTGTCCCACAAGTTTGAAAAGAGCTCCTTAAATTGCTTTTGTTTCCATTTTTATGGCCCCAGGGGGAAAATATCTATCAGATTTAGTATATGCATTTTACTTTGTGGCACTTTGAGATTCGACCATATCATCTGTAATGAAAACAGAGCAACCTTTAAAATAAAATAAAAAAAAATTATTAAAAAAAAACACAACACTTTGCCAGAGACATGGCCTGAACCAGTGCCAAAGATTTCAAGCTGGTGAACCAGCAAAGGAGTCAGATAAATCAGAATGAGCGTAACAGATCTGATCTATTTCAGTTCAGATTAACCTCTTTACTATGTCTTCAATGGCCAAAAAACCCTGGGTTGCAGGAATAAAAATGTTTAACAGAGCAGAACCTCTGGGGAAAGAAAAAATAAAAAAAGAGAAATTGCATAAAGAAAAGTGAGATGTGTGACCATAGCTATACATGACCTGACCATGGTGAGGATTGAGAGCAAGAGGGGAGGATTCTGTGCCAATCTGAGAACCAGATTTATTTCACTTGTATGTAACAATTTCAGGTCCCAGTGACAGTTTACATTAGTTGCCAACAGCTGCTTGTAGGTCAGGTAACAATCACATTGAACAGCCTCATAATGAACAACTGCAAATTCCACATTGGTGTTAATTACATTTCATGCTCTTTGAAAGTCTCAGAAAGGCTGCGTGAAAAAATATAGAACCAGGTTCTGCTTTTCTGATCCACACTCCCAATCAGGATAAAGCCCTTTCCGCACCTTCAGAAGTAAGATAGTGGGTGGTAAGATGGTCATGAATCATGGACCAAGTGGGTCTTCACCTGGGCCAAGATGTCTGGGTATTTTCTAAGAATGGAAGATACTCATTCAAGCCAAAGGATTTGTAAGAGATAGAGGAGTGCATTCCTGGGCTGACCAGGATGGAGTCAGATTTTGTACAGGATAAGCAAGGCAAATGACATACAGGGTCCCCTTCTCTGTGTCAGACAGCTTCCCTGATAGCTTATTTGGTAAAGAATGCAGGAGACCCTGGTTCAATTCCTGAGTCAGGAAGATCCACTGGAGAAGGAATAGGCTACCCACTCCAGTTTTCTTGGGCTTCCCTTGTGTCTCGGCTGGTAAAGAATCCACCTGCAATGTGGGAGACCTGGGTCTGATCCCTGGGTTGGGAAGATCCCCTGGAGAAGGGAAAGGCTACCCACTCCAGTATTCTGGCCTGGAGAATTCCATGGATTGTATAGTCCATGGAGTTGCAAAGAGTCAGACAGAACTGAGTGACTTTCACTTTCACAACTTAAGCATCACAGTAATCGAAACAGTCCAATCTGAATCTAGACCTGTAGGCTTTGGGTGAGTAAGTGTCCTTGGCTAGTGTTTCTCATACTCTCCCCGCCACCCCAAGTTTTATTGAGATATCACCGACTGTAACTTTGCATATGTTTAAGGGGTACAACATAATGATTATATATATATGTATATGATGATCACAATAAGTTTAGCTGACATCCCTCACCTCACATAGTTTATAGTCATTTCTTGTGATTAGAACTTTTAAGTTCTTATATGTTTGACATGCATATGAATTTATCTAGGATCTTGCCAGTTGCAGATGCTGACTTAGCAGGTCGAGCATGGGGCCTCAGATTCTGCATTTCTTATGAATACTCAGGTGATGCCAGATGTTATAGCTTTGCAGACCATACTCCCAGTGCTGAGTTTTACAACCTTGAATTCTGTTGAAATTTTGAACTCTCTGAGACAAGACATGAGTCATGCCGGGTGGCACCCGGTGATGCTGAATGCATCCTTGCAAAGGTAAGTTGGCCTAGATTCTGACACCTTTACTTTGTGACTCACTAGGGTTTCTCCAAAGAATTTATTGGGCTGCCTCTACAAGCGTTGTTTTCATTTCCACTGTAGACACTTTCTAATTTACTCATGGACACCCTGGAGAGAGCTGTGACAAAGCTTTGGATATGTGTGAAACTCTGTGACCCTTCTTCAGCTCTGATATTCATAAATATTACTTAGAGACAGGGAAATATAAGCTTCAAATATCCACACATTTTCCTGTTTGAAGACCCAATTATTATTTAAAATATACTGAGAAGGCAAAAATTGTATGGCACCAAGCAAGAACTTTTAATTTTTCATTGCAGTGTGAAATTTAGCACAGAATATTCACTTCGCCTTTACACAATTCCTCAAGTTTTGTGATAAGATCAAGAAGCTTTACATGAATTTCTGTAAATAAATATATAATATTAATTCCTGTATTTTTTTACTATATCATATGAATTTTTACTATCAAAGATGTGTTTAGAAAATACTCCTATAACAAACTCTATGCTATTTTTCTTCAAACCATGCAAACTATGTTTCCTTAGAGGTGCCTCCATAGGGTATCAAATTGTCGCTCTCCATAAGGTCAATGAAAATTCATGACCTAGTAGGGAGGTTGGAGATCAATGCACCAACCTTTTGAGAAGTTTTCACGGATAGTGATAGTTGGAAACAATGAGACGGAAGAGATAATCTAGTGGGATCCTGAGATATGTCTCATTCAGTCTCAAATCCCCAACCCAGCTGAGACATCCCATCCTTTATAAAGCTCCTACCCCTTGGCAGAACACTGAGCAAGACTGTTAATGTTGAAAGGGATATTAGAGTCAACTAATGTAAGTGTGGTGACCACATGGTTTATCTTTCAAACTGGGACACTTTTGAAAGTAAAATGAGGAACAACTAATAATTATGTAAGAACAACAGCTGCAAACTAGTACAATGTAGGAAAAAGTGGAATGTGTGGACATCTTAAATATAACCCTGCCTTCTAATGAGGATGAAAATCCACCCAATTCCATCCCAAACAGTTGGCCATTTGACCTCTTTGTTGAGCACCTCTAAGGAAAGGTCCTCATTCCTACCTAGGATGCTTATTCCTCTATTAGGTTGGTTTAGTTATCAGAATGTTCTTTCTACCATTGGCATATTATTTGCATAACACTCCCTTTGTTTCATATGGCCTACTGGGGCCACCCAGAACAAGTGGGCTTCCTCTCCTTGGTGTGACCGCTCAGAGGATTGAGTGGTTTCCCAGTTAGGCTAGTTCCCCAAAGTTGCTGTCACTTCTTTCCACCCATATTTCCCCAGTTCCTTCTAATGGAGTGAAGGACTCATGGTCCCTCTACCAACAATCTGGGTCTCAGGAGGTATGCTAGGTAGAAAGAGTGTTGAAGGGTATTTAGTCCAACTTCTCACCCCATGTTCACGTCTCCTCTAAGACACCCTCCAGGCTGTTGTCTACTCTCTCTTTAAACATTTCCAATGAATGGGAACTTACATTTTCAGAGGTATATTATTCCATCTTTTTCCAACTCACAACTGAATGAAGAATGTTCTGCCAGAGCTCTTAAAAGTCTGTTTCATTATACACTCCACAAAGAGTCTTATCAGAGGATAAAATTAATTCTAAGAATTTTAGAGTCAGTAAAAACACTGAGTAAATCCAGTTGTTTCTGGGAAACATGTGACACTGATAATGAATCATCATTGCCTTTAATCATTCAATAAATACTTGTTGACCATACACTACTTTTTAGAGATTAATCATGGCACAGAGTCCCTAGGAACTTATTCTTCTTTGGGGGAGATAGAAGGTAAAATTGTATTATAGCACTTATCACATACTGTCTTATATTTTATTCATTTGTGAAAGTCATGTGGTGATAAAGAGAAGGGGAAACCAAGTTAGTGTTGGCATGACAGGGAAGACTTCAAAGGAGGTATCAAGTGAATAGGTGAACAGTGTTTCTCTAGACAAAGAAGATGGAGAAAGCTGTTAAGCAGAGTGTACAATGTATACAAAGAGAGGACTCAAACACTTTTCATTAGATGACTCAGAAGTTCTCAAAATTCATTCCACTTGATTCATGGATTAAGTGACTTGGCAATTTTTATATCTAAGAGTGAGTTTCCAAGATGACACATTTTATTAAGAATGGTTGAAGCTGACTTGGAAACTCTTTAATTCTTCAGTGAGAGGGTTATTTGAAATCTTGATTCTTGTGTTTACTGTATAAGAGACATAGGTGATGTATGCGAGACAGCAAAAGAGACACAGATGTATAGAACAGTCTTTTGGACTCTGTGGGAGAGGGTGAGGGGGATGATTTGGGAGAATGACATTGAAACATGTATAATATCATATAAGAAACGAATCGCCAGTCCAGGTTCAATGTAGGATACCGGAAGCTTGGGGCTGGTGCACTGGGATGACCCAGAGGGATGGTATGGGGAGGGAGGTGGGAGGGGGTTCAGGATTGGGAACACGTGTACACCCGTGGCAGATTCAGGTTGCTGTATGGCAAAACCAATACAATATTGTAAAGTAAAGTAAAATAAATAAATAAATAAATTTTTTTTTAAAAAAGAGAGACATAGGTGATATCCAGGCTCTTCTTATCTCCAGAATTCTGTTAGTGTCATGGGTGCAGCAGTAAAGTGATTCCTGGAGTGAGAGCCTGGGACTGGTCCTGTGTCCAGGTCTCACTATTAAGTAGCCTTCATGATGAGGAAGGTCCTTCGTCTCCCTGAGGATTTCCTTCTTTGTAAAATTGGAGGGTGTTCTATATAAATCTTAAGGTTCTTTTTGTATCTAGCATTTAAAAAATTAACTTATTTTTTTGGCTCTACTGGCTCTTTCGTTGCTCTGCAAGGGCTTCCTCCAGTTGCGGTGAGTGAGGACTACTCTTTGTGGCAGTGTGGGAGCTTCTCATTGCAGTGACTTCTCTTACTGTGGAGCATAGGCTCTAGGAGCCAGGGCTTCAGTAGGTGCAGCGTGTGGGTTCAGTAGTGCGACTCTTGGGCTCTAGAGTAGTTGTGGTGCATGGGCTTAGTTGCCCCGAAGCATGGGGGATCTTCCTTGATCAGGGATCGAACCCATGTCTCTTGCATTGGCAAGTGGATTCTTAACTACTGGACCACAAGGGAAATCCTGAATCTGGGGTTTTATAATAACATCTTCTTTCCTTGAATGTTTTCTACACCCTTTGTGATGTTGTCCAGTAACCCTGTCTAGACTTGGGAACTGGCTTTGTCTGAGCTTGGGGATGACCAGTGGCCAGTTCCATTGACTGGAGAGAGCTGAGGATAAAGGAAAGCAGGTTGGAGCTGGGGAAGGTAGAGTCTGCTGTGTGTCAGTGCAACAAACCGAATGGGAAACAAAAACCACATCAGAGCTGTGTAGTGAAACAGCAGTTCTCCACGTGCTTAGTATCTTCAGCCTTGGAAGAATAATTCCCAGGTTCTTAGAATTAACTCATACCTTCCTTCATCCAGTTTGTCACAGGGCATCATAATTATTGTTTTTAATCATAAAATATTTACAAAATACTCAGAATTATAGAGAACAATGCTTACCTGGTGGCTCAGACAGTAAAGAATTTGCCTGCAATGCAGGAGACCTGGGTTTGATCTCTGGGTCAGGAAGATCCCCTGGAGAAGGGAATAGCAACAAACTCCAGTATTCTTGCCTGGAGAATTCCATGGACAAAGGAGCCTGGTGGGCTACAATCCATGGGGTTGCAGAGAGTTGGACATGGCTAAACGACCAATACTTTAACAGAGAACAATATACAGACACCAGTGAACCTCTCACCCAAACTTTTTGAGTATCAACATATATCTGTATATTTGCTTCACATATTTTCTTAAGAAAAATAATATTACTAATATTATTATTACTAAAATATAACTAAAGCCTCGGTGCTCTCCCCACCTCATTCCCTCTCTCCGCAAGGGCGAAACTATCTTGAAATTCACATATATCTTTACTGTATTTTTTTTCACTTCTGCAACACATGTATATATTCTTAATAATATATGCATGCTGTGTTATATTATGCACTTAAAAATGTTATATAACCAATGTCATTCTCTATGATGTTGTGACTTACTTTTTTTTTTTAACCTGGTACTAATTTTTCTTATTTGTCCATGTCAATACTTATAAATCCAATTCTCTCAGCATCACTTCAGTATAACAGTCTACTGTATGAATAGGCTTCTTATTTATTTACTCCCCTCTTGGGGGTATTTTTATAAAAATATTCTGGGGAAGAGAATCCAGGGTGATTGAAGGTCCCTTTCTCTGGGCTTCTGTTGTACGCTAAGTAGGGTGCTTTCATGGCCTTTATCATACTGCCTTTTCATCCTTGATTAGCTTTCTTCCTGAGAAACAGAGACAGTTTTAATTCACTCATGCGGTCGTTCATTCAGCAAGCAGTTAACATTAGCAATTATATTTCAGGGAGTCTGTGGAAATGGTTTTTGAAACGTGAAAACTGAATATTTCCAGGATAGATATAACCTGGAGCAGAAATCATGAACCGTACTGGAGACACATGGTCTAAATTGAGCACAAGGAGGAGTCTTATTTTATTTATAAATTAATCTAACATTTGAAAAAATGAGAAACCACATATAAATCAAAGATTCTGGCTTCTCTTGAGAAACTGAAGAACTGACACAGCCCATATACTTGTTTGTTCAAAACTGACTAAAGCTGGGGGATGGCAGGGCCCTTTAGATATGGCATTCTGTCTCCACTTAGATTACTGCTCTCCTTTATGGTATATGCTTGGGTCTCATGAATCTTAAAGTCAGTCATGCTTCACATAAAGGAATGGGGGAGCTCCCTGGGGGACGTTGGGCTGACACTCTGTCTACACATGCGCCAGGACAAGTATGTCTGACGCAAAGCCTGTCCTCGGGGGCAGGGCAGAAGGTGAGAAGATGCAGCAGCCTAGCCAGTAAGGCATGGCGCTTGGGAGATTAAATAGAGCATCACTTGCCTGTGTGGTAAAAGAGATGATCAGTACTCCTATTGTATAGCAGCATATTAAGGCATTACCAGTCTCCTTTAAAAACAAAGTTTGTTGTCATTTGACTCTGTTTAGTTGATTTTCCTGACTAGTCTAAAACCTGAATCTACAATTTCCCCATTTCTCCAGTCACCACAGACTTATAAACAGAAAAACCACTCAAAGGAGGGAAGGTTATATAGCATGGATGGTTCTTCCCTATGAGGTGCTTACTTGGGTACCTAGTTTTTTGGTCTTTATTCCCCTTGCAGTTTCTAGTAGATCAAATAAGAATTCTTGGTTGGTGTGAGGTTCTTCTTAATGACTAATCTTAATGTTGTTACAAGAATTAATAATAGAAGGAGGAACCACTGAACAATGGCCAATGAAAAGGGTATGAGAAAATCATAGATAATAGTTTTAAGGTTTAGAGACACAGTGATTTCCAGATGTACTCAACTGTCCATTTTCAGAGATATGTTGACTGGGGTATTTCCTATTTGACAGCTTACATGAGACAGGATGAATGGTACCTGATGCCTTAGAGTATTAAAGACCAGGCTTTCAACTTTAATTCTGCCCTTTGCCAGCAATTCAGTTTTAAATGTATCACATTATGTATCAGAAGTCCTAATCCTTATATCTATAAATGGGGATGGTAATACCTCCTGCACAGAATTAAATGAGGTAGTAAATATAAACCACTAGAGCCATACCTGGTGTATGTTAAGTCTTGAATTTAAAATTATTACTTGTATGGCAATAACCATCACAATACTGTAAAGTAATTATCCTCCAATTTAAAAAAATATATTTTAAAAATATTACTTGGAGATTTTAGTATTTTCTACCTGACCTGAGAAATTCCCAAAGTTATCAAATTAACAGTTTCCAAATTTGTTCTAAATATTGCACTGTTGGTTAGAAAAATATCTGAATCCCAATTCACAGAGTAGGCATTGAGAAGGGAGAACACTGACAAAGTGATTTGTTTTTTATCATGTAAACCAAGATGTTGTCAGAGTGGCACACTCAGTCCTTCTCTAATTTGCTGACTCAGAAATTCTCAGCTCTGCTGCCTTACTTACCAGTATCTCTGTGATTTACAATGACCTCTTTTGCCATGGGTAGTTCATTCTTTTTTTTCTCTTTCTCTTCTAGTCAGAAACTCATGACTTGATAATGTTTCCTCTCCTTTACCTTAAGCTCTCCCTCACACTGACCCATGATTCATCTCTAATTTTTGCCTTTGCACTCATGGATCACCATTAATCAAGGTTTGCTCTGAGTTATGTAGCAATGCCCCTCTCTGTCATGTCTCATGGACGTGTATCCTAAGCTTTCTTATCCATTCTTCCTAGATACTTTTGCTCATTATGGCTTCAGTGATCTAGAACTCCCAGTTTCATATCTGCAGCCAGGGTCTTGATCCTGTTCCAGTTGTTCATTTGACATCTTCACCTGTGAATCCTGCAGAAATTGCAGCCTTAGGATGTCTCAAAGTATGTGTCTCTCCATCCCATCTATCTTCTACCTCTCATTCTAAGTTCCACGCAGGGACAGTAGTCAGAGCCCTAAAGATCATACTAGACTCCTTCTGCTTTCTCTCCAGGTTACAAAGTCCACTGAAGTCCAACTTGACCAAGTCCGCCATGCTCTCTTTGCCCCCACTACTGCTGACTTTCTGCTGGCCCTTCCCATTTGTACCTGGATTAATGCCAGAGTCCCATGGCTTTCTATTATAGTTTACTCCCTTCTGGTATCTGTTTTCCTTTCTTCTCATGCTGAGAGAATGGTTGTTTAAAAATATAATGTAGACAGTGTTACTTCTCCCACTTTTCAAATTCTATAATGTCTTCTCATAACCTTTGAGGTAAATCTCTAAAACCTAACCATGCAAATAAAACCCTTTATCATCAGACTGGCTCCTTCTTCTCCTACCTCACTTTCTCATCACCCTTTCATGACTTCCTGGGGTTCCACTCATCCAAAATATACGCACTTCTCTGATGACTCCGTGCTTGTCTTTGTTACCTTACCCTTACACATGTCCTTCTCTGTGCCTGGAACACTCTCCCTTCTCCGTATCATCTGTAATTTCCTCTTTCTCTTTAAGACCAAACTCAATTGCCACCTCGTTCAAAAGACTTTCCATGAACTCTTATGTCCATTAATCATAAATTAGTTCTGACTAATAAATTATGGAAAAGGGGGCTTTGTTGCTTATGAGCCAAAACTATTGAAAGCAATGTGCTGCTTCCATCCCTTTGTTTTTCTGCCATAGAATATTGGAGGCCACACATTTAAAATGATTATAAGGTATATGCCCAATATATATGAACCTTCACAAGAGAAAAAAACAAGGTATTCTGTGTTGAACCTCTTAGGTTTCAGGTAGCAAACCTGAAATCTCAGGCTTGATTTGCTACCACAGCAAAGTCAAGCTATCTGATTAGGACCACCTTCCCTGAACTGAATGAAGGACACTTCCTTTTTGGCTCTTCAACATGTCTGTGCTGGAATTGTTGACTTCCCTTCTTTTCTAGTTTATGAGATCCTTAAGGAAAGAGATTCCTTTTTATCTCTGTGGCCTCCATCCACTCCAGCACAGTGCTAGCAAATAATAGGAACTCAAGAAACACTTGCTGAATTGAATTGCATCTTATCTGTCCTAAGCATTGGCAGATTAGCCACAATAATATCCACCTTGTGTAGGGATTTATGGTATAAGGTGATTCTGCCTAAAGTCACTCAATCCACTAAATGTCAAAGATGCTGAGTTGGTGAGACTATCCAAGATGAATCTTTTGAGTTTGTTAAAACTCTTCTTTTTCTCTCACCTTTATCAGTCAAAATCCCACAGTAAACAGATGTAATCTTTGTGAGGGAATTGAAAATATTTTTTAAATGAAAGAATGATTTACAGAGGTGTGGGAAGGATTAAGAGAATCAGCCATGGGTGTTGAAGTTCCTGGGCACTAGCATCAGGGTAAGGGTGGACACGGTGTTCCTAGAGCCGCACCAAAAGCTGCAACTGAGAACGAAGGTTCATAACAGGAGCTGTAGTCGTGGAAGGATGCGGTGATTAGCATAATTGCAACAGATCTGGAAGGAGTATGAGCTACAAATACCCCAATCTCTCTTTTCTCCTTCCGTGGGATCTTCTGCTAAGACTTCCATGTTGACCAAACCCAACTGAAACGCAGGAGCAATGGAGCCCAAGTGATGCAGTCTCTGGGGTTAGACTCTCAGGGAAGATGGGGCAAATCATTTGAGGGGCAGAATGAAGAATAATCAGCAAGTATCTTCAAATCAGTATCTGACACTCAGCTGAGACTTGTTTTGCTTTCACTTGAGTGTCTAGTGAAGAGTAGGAGACAAGATAAATACTAGTTTATTCTGATACTAGCTTCTAAATCATCCACCGAAGCCCAGCTGATATATCCCTTAGGAAACCTTCCCTGAACCCTCAGGAGGGATAAATGCCCTTCTCCGATGCCACCTTTTTCACAGCAATTCCGAAATTAGGTTGAAATTGTACCTCTTTTTGTATCTGTCTCCCTCACCAGACTCTAAGCTCCTTGGGGTTAGGGACTGCATCTTATACATCTTTGAAACTTTAGCTTCTGGCAAGGATATGGCATCTAAGATTCCTCATTTTGACCCACAGATTTTTACACAAAAACATACTTTTTATACCAAGTTCTAAGTCCTCAGCTGCAAACCCTCTCTTGAGCGTGACATACAGAAAATTAAAAAACAGTGGTTCTTAAAACATAATATAAAGTTGACATTCTCTATGCAACTGACTTTTCAGTCCATTGAGAGGGAAAAGCAAAATTATCCAATTGCTTTATGTATTATATTAACAAGACATCTCAGCCTGAACATTGAAGAATGCAGTGAGGGGCAGGCATCATCTCTGTCATAGGGCCACTTACAGTCTATAACCATCCCCAGTACACAGAGAAGCACTGAAGCCAAAGAGAGAACTGTGACATTTGCTTCCGGTTTGCTTGGTTACACAGCGTCTTTCTGTTTGAAAACAGAGTAGAACAGTGCACAGCCCATGGATATTAGAACTAGACTATTTTGAGATTAAATCATATATTAATGCATATATGTGGAATTCTAGAAAAATGGTATGGATGAACCTATTTGCAAAGCAGAAATAGAGACAAAGGTGTAATAAACAAGCATATGGACCCCACAGGGGATGAATTGGGAGACAGAGACTGACATACATACACTGCTGCTAAGTCGCTTCAGTCGCGTCCGACTCTGTGCGACCCTAGAGATGGCAGCCCACCAGGCTCCCCCGTCCCTGGGATTCTCCAGGCAAGAACACTGGAGTGGGTTGCCATTTCCTTCTCCAGTGCATGAAAGTGAAAAGTGAAAGTGAAGTCGTTCAGTCGTGTCTGATTCCTAGTGACCCCATGGACTGCAGCGCACCAGGCTCCTCCGTCCCTGGGATTTTCCAGGCAAGCGTTCCTGAGTGGGTGCCAGTGCCCTCTCTCATACACACACTACTACGTATGAAACAGGTAACAGTGAGAACCTGCTGTACAGCACAGGGAGCTCTACTTAACACTCCGTGGTGACCTAAATGGGAAGGAAATCCAAAAAAGAGGGCATGCGTGTATATGTATGACTGATCCACTTTGCTATACAGCAGAAACTATTGTAAAGCAACTATACTTCAATAAGAATTAAAGAAAAGAAAAGCTGACCCTGGCACCTGGAGCTAGAGAACAGATGATGCAGAGTCTTTACTGAAGCACAGAGAGGTTCTACATGAACCTCCACAAAGGACTGGTTTGCTGATCCATGTGTCCCTGGATATTTGTTGGTGATTGCAACATGCTGTCAACGTTACATACAAAGGTTCGTTCTTCAGCTCTAAACTCCGAACATCAATCATACACCAAAAAACAACCTGCACTGTAGACAGTGCTGCTACCTGAGGGCGGCTCAGAGAGAAAAGATCCTTTACTCCTTAATCCATTCGTTCATTGTTTTCACTGAAAGCTCAGCAACTTAAAAATCATACAGCACTACTTTATGACCTTGGAGTAGTTTCTCAACCTTTTTGAGCCTCAATCTCCTCATCTGTTATGCCTACATTGTGGGGTGGTGGTGAAGCTTAAAATGAGAAAGTGTTGTAAAGTGCAGATTCCGTGTAGGAATTCAGTTGTTATGAGCTCCTTCCTTTCCCTTTACATTACAATACCATGCTCAGAGACTGGAAATGAGAGACTGTACTCCATCCTACACACACTGTAGTAGACATATAGGAATGGAGTTGCCAGGGTAGGTGTATATGAATGGTACCAAAGGGGAAGGATAAAATCTTTTGGAAATGATTAATCCAAACAAATATATGAATTGCTTAAGCCACAATGACTGGATCAGATCTAAATCTCTTTTTGTTGATGTTGATGTGTAAACACTAGGCTGAGTCTTTAAATCTGACATCATGGCAGGCAGGGTCACCTGTGTTCTCACCCAGACTTCCTTTAGTCTTTATTTCATCATAGTCCACCTTCTTGCTGCTGTCCAAAATGCATTTCCAGCTACTTCTCCCCTATTACAACCCAATACTCACCACAGCCACACAACACACAGTGAATAAGGTGGATTGGAGAAACAAAATCTTCCAAAGAAAATGAGGAATGTGAAGCAACTCTGTCTCCATTCTGTGCTGTCAATTCTTTCTGAGTGTCAGAACACAGTCGTAGAGTAGACGATGCCATCTTGTGGTTTTCGTGAAAATCATCCCTTGAAAAATTCAAAAAGGTCATTGTTTAAATCTCACCACTAGTGTGCCTTTCTATCGCATTTTTACAGATTAAGTCATCATCTACTGAGACTTCACCTAAAAAAAATGTGAGCCGGATTACTGATAAAGCAGCAGGTCAGTCTAATATGGGAAAATCCCGCTACTCTATCTTTACAGACTCTTAGTACAGTTAGTAAAATTATGCATTTGACCAAAAGTTAGATGCAGTCTGGCTCTGTGGTTTGCTTTCCTTGGGAAGCAGTCATACGTTACTTTTTAAAAAATATCGTAGCCTGGAATACTGATTCCCATGCCACACTGTCATCCTGTGTCAGCACTCAGAGCAGTGAGTCCTGTGCAGAAAGCTCTCATCTACACTTGTCCAAAAACGTTTCCTCTAGGTTACAATCTGCACATAAAGGTTTCACCAACAGCAGCTGTTTGGGCCACTTTTTGGTGTTATGTGAATATTGTGGGTTTGGTTATATTTCCTTGGAACATAAAAATAGGAGGTTTTGGTTTGTTACCTTTGAAACTCAGGGAAATCAAAACCAGAACTCATTCTGGATGCCTAGGTGATTAATCTGTTGTGTTCTCTGAGTTGAAATAGTGACTTGGTGTCCTAGAATAGCTTCTGCAGCAATATTACATCTCTGGTCTATTCTATTCAAAAGTAACCAAAACAACATTAAGAAGAATCCCAGAATAGCACACAGAGTACTATTATATATAATAAGCATACTAATTAAGGTTTCTTTTATTGTTTATAACCCAATTTCAGTGGAGTCTACTAAAAGAAAACTTAAATTGAAAATGTGGTTTTAAATTATTAATATTTGAATTTTAATTTGCTGTATACTGGTATTAAAACACTTTGACAACATCTGCGGGAGTAAACTGACAGTGTTTTGGGAGGCAATTTAAATGACTCTCATAAAATTTATTCTTTCAGTCAACGGATACTTCTTGAGGGCCTACTAGGTCTCAGGCACTGTATGAGGGGTTAGTACCCAGAATGAAGTAATAAGATATGATTCCTGCACTCAAGGAGTTCACAGTGTAATGGGAAGAACAAATGAGCAAACTAGAAATTATAAATGCATGCGGTTAGTTCTATAATAGGAAAGTTAGGGGCGATGTGGGCCAACACGGAGCAATACAGAAATCCCATCTTAGAAGTCATAGGCTTTTAGATGAAAATAACAAAAGCTGAGTGAGAGTTGACGTGCAAAGAATGAGAAATAATATTTCATCCAGAGAGAAGAATATGTGCTTTCTTGGGACCTTTCACCAATGACAACACTTAGAGTAGCAGTTTCACAGTGGAGTGATAACCTCAGTAGCATTTCTACTGGTCTCTCTTTTAGTATCCCCACCTTCAAACCCATTCTAGACACGGACGCCTGTGACCCTGTAAAAAAATGTAAACTATAGAACAACAGCTGAGAAAACTGTGCCCAAAGATACACTCAGAAATACTATTAAAAATTGTTTGAATTCTAAGAATTGTTCGAGTAACCCACAGAAAGGCAAGAAAATAGAAACACAGGAGTAAGAAACAAAGGAAACAAAGTTAAAAATGAATAAAATGGAAAACTCAGGCTCTAACATATGAACAATTACGTTAAATGTGAATGGTCTAAACACACTAAGTAGAAGTTAGAGATGGCCAAGTGGATAAATTCTTCTTAGCTTTAACCTAAAAAGCATGGTATATAAAGAGAAAAAGGTATAAATTTGAACTCATAGAATTAAAACCTTTGTTCTCCTAAAGATCTCCTTTGTAAAGAGGTAATAAGGTAAGGTACAGAATAAAAGAAAATATTGTACAAGCCACATATCTGACAAAGATTTTGCACTGGGATATATAAGGAATTCTTCAAAACTCAACAGTTTTAAAAGCCCCAAACAATACAATTGGAAAATGGGCAGAATACATAAGTAGATATTTCACCAAAGAGGATATATGGATGGCCAGTAAAGATAGGAAAACATGCTCTGTATCTGATTACTATCAATCATGAGCTATTATAGAAATTCAAAATAAGACAATGAGATAACATTATGACCTACAAAAATGACTAAAATTTTGAAAAAGCGCCAACACTAAATACTTACCAGGATTTGGAGAAACTGAATCACACATTCACAGCTGGTGGAAATGTAAAATGACACAGCTACTCTACTAAATGGCTTGTCTATTTCTTTTAAAAGTCTCCCTAATTACTATGTTACTCAGCAATTTTACTCTCAGGTATTTACCTCTGAGAAATGAAAACTTAGATTCATACAAACACCTGCCCTTGAATACTTACAGCTTTGTTCATAATACCAAAGGCCAGAAATAACTTAGATGTCCTTCAATGTGTAAACGGTTCAACAAATGGTGGTATATTCATACTATATAATACTACTCAGCAGTAAAAAATGAACTATTGATACACATAGCAACCTGGAAGAATCTCCAGAGGTATACGCTAAGGGTAACGAGCCAATCCTCGAAGATTCTGTACTCTGTAATTCTGTTCATAAGTCATTCTTTAAATCACAAAATTGTTGAAATAGAGAACAGATGGCCATGAGAGAGGAATGGGGAAGGGAAGAGGTGCAGGGGTGGGGGTGTGATTGTAAAAGGGCAACCAGATACAGATGCACACCACTATAGATAAAGTAGATGGACAGCAAAGACACAGGCAACTGTATTCATTATCTAGTATTGATAATAACCTATAACAGAAAAGAATCAGTAAAAGAATGTCCATCTATCTGAATCACTTTATTGGTCACCTGAAGGTAGACAACATTGTAAATCAACCCTACTTCAGTATGAAAAAGGGGCACCCTCAGGATTCCATAGTGACTAAGCTGTCCAGTATCTTGAGTGTTGGTAGATACCTAAACCTACATACACGACAAAATTCCATAGAACTCAAGCCACAGACTAGGGGGACATGTTTGCAAAGGACACACTGATACAAAACTGTATCTAAAATATACAAAGTCCAAAATATACAAAGAATTGTTATAACTCAACAACTAGAAAATGAATAACCTGATTGAGAAAAATGCCCCCAAGCTTATATCAATTAAAGAGATTGATTGAATCAGTAATCACCTACGACAAACAGAAAGCACCAGCCCCGGAGAGGATCACCGGTGAATTCTACCAAATATTTAAGGAAGGAATTTACCAGTTACACTCCTCTCTACATTCTCTTTCAGAGAATAGAAGCAGAAAGAATACATCCTAGGGTAGCATTACTCTAATACCAAAACCAGACAAAGATATTATAAGAGGGTATGTCCCTGATCATTCTTTTTAAAATGGCCTGCCCAGGAACTATCTTATTCCCTTTATTATCTTATTTATACTAACTGTAATTAGAAACTTTTAAACTCTGTTTGCCCTTCCCCTCCCACCCTTGAACATGGCTACTCCTACAGAATGCATTTTCCTGAGTGCAGAGATGTTTGTCTTTTCTGCTATGCTTCAGTGCCCAGCTTGGTACCTGATTCTTAGTAGGTGCTCAGTAAATATCTCCTAAATGAATGAATTTTTAGTAAGTGCATTCATGTGCCCAAGAAGATCCCATTAAAATCAGGGGGAAACGAACAGAAGGAATGACTATAGAGCCTTCACAAGAAGCTGTTTAAATTGCCATTCCATGGAGAACGAATAGTTTTAAAGGAAGGAAACCATATTGCTTGGTGGGAACCAAAGTCAATTCCCCAGTTTTCCTGAACATATGTAGAAACGAGTTTGAAAAGTAATTAACTCCAGGCTCCTGACTCCCTGTGCTCTGAGTGTAAGAATGAGGTCATTGTAGTACCAGGGCAAATAAGGCCTTGTGTTCTCCCAAGATGAAGATCCAAAGTCAAGAAGAATTGCAAAGCACTCATTTAGGGTACAGGGTGGTAGGATGTTTCATTTTAGTTCATTGTTGCATCTATTGTTTGCCTGCTGTTAGGCTGATAGCTCCCTCTTTTCATCAGGTTTGGTGCCTGGTATCTATGAAAGCATGAAAGAAAAAGAAAATGCCCAACTTTTTAAACAAAATGTGTTTATTCTCCACAGCAGACTTTGGCCTGACTTCATCATGTAGGGACTGTTCAGAAGCAAAGCTCAGAGGGGCCAGGAAGACATTTTCCTCCCTCACCTCCCGCGCTACAGACTATTGCGAGGTGTGCCATTGCAGACAGCCCCTCGGCTGGTCTAGGGACGGACTTCCCACTCCCCGCTGTCTCAGTCAGTTTTGTCTGATACAGCAAGATACCACAGAATGGGTGGCTTGCACAACAGAAGTTGATTTCTCATAGTTGGGCAGGCTGGGAAGTCCAGGGATCAAAGAGCTGACTGATCTGGTTCCTGGGGAGAAAGCTTTTCTTAGTTATGTCCTCATATGGTGGGGAGAGAGGCTGAAAGAAAGCTCTCTCTTGTCTCTTTGTAAAAAGGCACCAATCTCATTCGTGACAGCTCCACCCTCATGACCTAGTGACCTTTGGAAGGCCCATCTCCAGATACCGTCATGCTGCTGCTGCTGCTGCTAAGTCGCTTCAGTCGTGTCCGACTCTTCATGACCCCATGAACTGCAGCCTACCAGGCTCCTCCATCCATGGATTTTCCAGGCAAGAGTACTGGAGTGGGTTGCCATTGCCTTCTCTGAGATACCGTCATACTGGGGATTAATTTTGACACAAACATCGAGTCTGTAGAACCTGCTAACCTCGCCTCTCTCTTCTGACCCCAAAGTGTAATTCCTCAATTGCCTGCTCTTAGCTGGGTCCTGGGAGTGTAAGAAATGGATGGTGACAGAATTTGTTATTTTAGTAAAATGGCCTCTTCAAGCCAGTGAGCCTAGAGTAGAGATCTGAAGAAGTGAGGGAATGGGGCTTTGAATTCCCTGGGGGAAGCTTGGTCCATTTAGAAGGAAAGGCAGGTGTGGAGATCTGTGGCAGCACATGCTTGGTGTGCATGAGGACAGCCTGAGACGAGGGCGGCTGGACCAGTCAGCAATGGGAGGGCAATAGGAGAGGAATCATGGGAGAAGGACCAGGGTCAGTTTGTGTGGGGCCTTGTGGCTGCAGTAGGGGCTTTGGTTTTTATTCATTATGTGGGAAGAAGTCACTCAAGGATTCTGTGCTGTGATTTGATTTATATTTTGAAATGTTTTCTGTGCTCTGAGGAGACTGTAGAAGGTGAGGAGTAGAAAAAAAAGATAACAGGATGCTATTGGAGAAAGTTACAGAGGCGAGGATGCAAGCTGCACGGCGGTAAGAAATGGTGAGCTGACTGAGACAATGTGCATGAAAAAGTTAAATAATTTGGACTAGGAATATAAGTTGAAGCTGAAACTGTGACGCAGTATATCAGCAGTAGGAACCTCTGATTCAAAAGGGATACACTTTTCACTTTGAGGTACAGTGGTCTGAGAAGAGCTTTCCTAGAGGTAAAGAAGATACTGGCCATACCCACTTATTCCTTGTGAGTAAGAAGATTGTGTGTGTGTGTGTTGTGTGTGTGTGTTAGTCGCTCAGTCGTGTCCAACTCTTTGTGACCCCATGGACTGTAACCCACCAGGCTCCTCTGTCCATGGTATTTCCCCGGCAAGAATACTGGAGTGGGTTGCCATTTCCTTCTCCAGAGGAAGAAGGACATGGATACTCAAACCGAAGTCACCAAACTGTTTTGGGGTTGAAATAGATGGCCAAAGGTTGGATGTCAGTGACAAAAAGTGGATGTGTTCTGTCTCTTAGTATTATGTCAACAGCTTATTTAACCCTGTGATGAAGCATTTTGTGGAAACAAGGTAATTGTACATATGTATATAGATAGGTAAGATAGATCTTTGGTTCTCCTTTAGAGGAAAGCTACTTTATAAATAAAATAGTAGTTGTTTTTTGAATTAATATAAGTTTTTCTCCACCCAGTAGGAGTCTTGGTCTTCCTTTGAAACACGGTGATGTAACGGAGAAGGAAATGGCAACCCACTCCAGTGTTCTTGCCTGGAAAATCCCAGGGATGGGGGAGCCTGGTGGGCTGCCGTCTATGGGGTTGCGCAGCATCGGACACGACTGAAGTGACTTAGCAGTAGCAATGGTGGGACTTCAAACAAAACCCTCCATAGATCTCATTGGATTGTTCTATCTAACATCTGAAGTTATGTTCAAGAAGATAAAACAATTTTCTTCCAATAAGTTTGATGTTACAAAGCCTACTCACTCCTGGAGAGGGAGAAGTGCCAAGAAACATAGTATACCATTGAACTTGACAAGGCCTGACTTTAAAAACTGGGTTTCAGTGAACTCTGCTGCAGTAGAGACAGCAGCACAGAGAAAGGTCATCAGATTCTACCTTGTCATCTGTTTCCTGCGGTATTCTTTCTTTACTTTCAGAGTACAACTCACTCACCATCTCCTGTGAGTAATCTTCCCCATAATTGCCTGCCCTCTTAGAAACAGCAGTTTTCTTGAGCCCTGGCAGTAAAGTGCAATAATACCACATTACCGGGTATGTAATCTTCAGTTTGTTAATGAAGTAGGGGGCTTGCCTGCGTTATCATCTCATCTTCCCATTTTGCAGTATCCTCTGAGGGAGGGCCCAAGTTAAAGTTTTAAAAATTACACATTTTTTATTTTATATTTTTATATATAAAAAATTTATCACTCTCTAGGACCTCATATATGATACAGTGTAGATGGGTATAGATGGAGTGATTGTCGTTGACTGTGGCTGCCCATTAAGATCACCAGGGGAAACTTTTAGGAAATATCAGTGCCCAGACGGAGAAGGCAATGGCACCCCACTCCAGTGTTCTTGCCTAGAGAATCCCAGGGACGGGGGAGCCTGGTGGGCTGCCACATGTGGGGTTGCACAGAGTCGGACACAACTGAAGTGGCTTAGCAGCAGCAGCAGCAGGGCCCAGACCTCATCTTCAGTTATTGGGACTTCAGTGATTGAGGGTAGAGCTCTGGTTCAGTTCAGTTCAGTTCAGTCACTCAGTTGTGTCCGACTCTTTGCAACCCCATGAATTGCAGCATGCCAGGCCTCCCTGTCCATCACCAACTCCCGGAGTTCACTCAAACTCACGTCCATCGAGTCAGTGATGCCATCCAGTCAAAGACGGTATTATTAAAGGTCCCTAGGTGCTTTCTGTTTGCAGCAAGTGTTAAAAACTACTTGGTTTGGGCAGGTTCTGGAAGCACGTTATATCACCTTTACAAACTGTTTTCTCATCCTTTAAAAAACAGGACAGTGACTACTCCCCTGGATTGTTATTGCTTGAATTTCAAACCCTGTCACCCATTCGAATTCTGTCACCTTAGCTGCTTAATCTCTCTAAGAATTAGATTTCTCTTTTGTAAAATGGGGGTTTTAATAAGTATCAACACATAGGTTTGTTGTGAGGATTAAATGAGAAAATGTGTGAGAAGTACTCAGTCTAGTGTTTGGAATATAAGAGTTCAGCAAGCTTTAGCCAGTGTATGTGCTGCCGAGCACAGTACGTGCCCCATGGTGGACCCTAAATCAATGTTAATCTCTTCTCTGATCCTTCCATCTGTAGTTTATCCTGATCTGTCTATATAAGCTGAGACTTACATGTCTAATAACCATATCTCTCTGAAGCAGACTGTGATGTCTAAATCCAAATTTGAATTTTGTCCCTTATTTAATTATGGTGACTTCAAGAGAACATGGGGTATGTAGTTGTAAGACTAGGAATGTAATTATAGATATAATTAAGAAATTACTCTGCTTCTAACTTCTGAAGAAAACCTTAGGGGAACAATACCTGCAACTTTGGGATTGAAGCCTTGGGCGATGCCAGGAACCTCAGAGGAATTAAGAAAACTTGTACAGGACCTTGTTACTCTAAGCATGGTCCTGAGACCAACAGCATCAGTATCTCCTGGGAAAGTGAAAGTGAAAGTTGCTCAGTCATGTCCAACTCTTTGCAACCCCATGGACTATACAGTCCATGGAATTCTCCAGGCCAGAATACTGGAGTGGGTAGCCTTTCCCGTCTCCAGGGGATCTTCCCAACCCAGGGATAGAACTCAGGTCTCCCACATTGCAGGTGGATTCTTTACCAGATGAGCCACAAGGGAAGCCCAAGGGTCTCCTGGGAACTTGATGGAAAACATAATCCCAGGTGCCACCCCAGACCCAATCAGAATCTGCTTTTTAACAAGATGCTCAGGTGATTGACATGCACATTCAAGTGTAAGATGTACTCTTGTAAGATGATGACATGCTGGTTGACAACTGTAAGTACCCATTAAGCTAGAGTCAAGGGGTTACTTCATTACCATGCCTGCGGTCTTGGGCCCAGTTTGCCAAGTCAGTTGCTAGGACCACACTGTAGCATCGTCTGGTTCTGTATCTGAAGCAGCTCTAAATCCATCCTGTGCCCCCAACCCCATTACTGTGAATACTAAACCCTTGTTAGATTCATGAAGTGTGCCTTGAATTCATCACCCTTTGCCTGTCTCCAGATTTCCAGATCTGACCCTGACCTCCTTGCCTTCTGACTCATCACCTTACTCTATAAAGGAGCTCTGTAAGAATCCACACATGCGAGACTCTTTCCTTGTACTTCCTTCCAGGATCTGACAAATGGTGACGATCTTTTATTCCTGATCCTTGGCTTTTCCTCTTTGTCCCTTCTCATGTTTTCTTCATCTCTCTCTAGAAAACACCCTTACCTAGCTAGCCCAGCAGTTGAGAGCTTTGGAACTCTCCTGGCCACTCTGAAAGGAAACCTGACTAAGGAGACAGCTTCCAGTGAGTCTTTGAATGCAGTTTGGACCCTTCTGAGAGCCATCTGACCTTCGTTCGTGCTCTTCAGTGATGCATGGCCCTCTGTAGCAACTTTCTGTAGAGACGGTGTGAGGCAGGAGAAGGAGCCTGTGAGTTAGAGGCTACACCTGGCTTGGCAGCAGAACACTCCAGTGACTAACACCACTCTTCATCTTCTCTTTAGAAACCTCCATTTTGGAATGGCCTGCAAGTTCTGGCTTTTTTTCCCCCATCTCTATTTTCATCTCAACCAAGTTGGTTAACTGAAAGACACTCTCTGCTTTGCAAACCACAATTATGTTGGGAATGAAACTCAATAGAAGCTGCATCTGGCATGTAAATCACAGATCATTCACTTAGCAATAGCCGAAGAGAACCCACCAAGCTGCCCTTGCTTGTTTTCCTGTAGATACGATATTTCAGTTTATTTTAGTGCATATTGTTTGGCATTTTAAATTATATATTTTTTATCCCAGTCATTTCACAAGCAAAACTGACTTCCCTGATAATTAAATTTCCCCCACAATAGGAATTTCACCACTTATTTTCATTTTACTACAAGATGCCTGTGAATTATTAAGCTGGTGTCAGCTTTCACCCACCCACATACCTTCAAAGCAGTCTGGAAAAGGTGTCAGCATTTCTAAGGTGTGCTTAGATGATGTGTAGTTCCCACAGTTTCACGTCTGGAGGCATGTGTCATGTAATTTATGCATGCAGGCTAGCTCAGTTCATGTTTGGGATTTGTTTTTGAGGTGACTAAATTTGGGAAGCTCTGAATGCAAAGATATAGCTTTCAATTGGTTCTAATAATATATGTTCTATTTAATTTTTATTAAATATACTTTAAATTTATTTAAATATACTCTTATTAATATTATTTTGGGTTTTGAATAAGATTTAGTATTCCACAAAGTCCATTTCAGAAGAAATTTGACTAGGACAAATAATAGTCTATGAGACTGATAAATTCAGGAAAAGATGGTTTGTGACCCCTGTACATTTAGAAGTTTACCTGATATTTGGGGGTTAACTTGACCTATTCTGTTTGCTGAATTAACCACTTTTATCCTAATCATTCCCTCCCTCACTGCACTAATGCTCACACATTATCAGTTGGACAGATCCTTCTTCAGCCAACCCAAATACAGTATTTTTCAAACTGCCAGTTTCAATCCTTTAGAGAGACATGATAACACTTTAGTGAGTTTTATACAGCATTAAAAAAAAAAAATTGAATAGATCAGAGTGCCTCACAGGCAAAAAGGATAAGTATTGTTTTGTGAAATTTTTATTTCAGTGATATGTGTGTATATGTAATTACATGCTAATGTAGATTATGCTGCTTATTGTGAGTTGTAGTAAAAGAGTTTGAAATGCATAAATGGACCTAATATCCACTGCCTCTTGAAATGATTCATGATCTAGAGTTTGAGGATCTTCATTTTTTCAGAAGCAAGAGTCTTTTAAGTTGCTATTAAGCTAATGGTCATGGCCAGGACCAGGTATTAACTCTGGATCCCATCAGTTCAGTTCAGTTCATTTCAGTTGCTCAGTTGTGTCTGACTCTTTGTGACTCCATGAACTGCAGCACGCCAGGCCTCGCTGTCCATCACCAACTCCTGGAGTCCACCCAAACCCATGTCCATCGAGTTGATGATGCCATCCAACCATCTCATCCTCTGTCATCCCCTTCTCCTTCTGCCCTCAATCCCTCCCAGCATCAAGGGTTTTTCCAATGAGTCAGCTCTTCACATCAGGTGGCCAAAGTATTGGAGTTTCAGCTTCAGCATCACTCCTTCCAATGAACACCCAGGAATGATCTCCTTTAGGATGGACTGGTTGGATCTCCTTGCAGTCCAAGGGACTCTCAAAAGTCTTCTCCAATACCACAGTTCAAAAGCATCAATTATTCGGCACTCAGCTTTCTTTATAGTCCAACTCTCACATCCATACATGACTATGGAAAACCCATAGTGTTTAGATGGACCTTTGTTGGCAAAGTAATGCCTCTGCTTTTTAATATGCTGTCTCGGTCGGTCATAACTTTCCTTCCAAGGAGTAAGCGTCTTTTAATTTCATGGCTGCAGTCACCATCTGCAGTGATTTTGGAGCCCAAAAAATAAAGTCTGACACTGTTTCCACTGTTTCCCCATCTATTTCCCATCACCGGATGCCATGATCTTAGTTTTCTGATTGTTGAGCTTTAAGTCAACTTTTTCACTCTCCTCTTTCACTTTCATCAAGAGGCTCTTTAGTTCTTCTTCACTTTCTGCCATAAGGGTGGTATCATCTGCATATCTGAGGTCATTGATATTTCTCCCAGCAATCTTGATTCCAGCTTGTGCTTCTTCCAACCCAGCGTTTCTCATGATGTACTTTGCATATAAGTTAAATAAGCAGGATGACAATATACAGCCTTGACATACTCCTTTTCCTATTTGGAACCAGTCTGTTGTTCCATGTCCAGTTCTAACTGCTGGATCCCATAGTTAACTAATAATACTGAGAATAACCTGGGACTTCCCATGTGGCTCAGTGGTAAAGAATTTGCCTGCTGAAGCAGGAAATTCTGCTCCCTGGGTCAGAAAGATCCCCTTGGAAAAATAAATGGCAGCTCACTTCAATATTCTTACCTGGAAAATCCTATGGACAGAGGAGCCTGGTGGGTTATGGTCCATGGGGTTCCAAAGAGTCAGATGTGACTGAGTGACTGAGCGTGAAAGCACACCCACTGATAATCTAATTATCGAAATCTGTAGTTCTCAAAGTATAGCTGCTGGACCAAAAGCATCAACATCATCTGTGAACGTATTAGAAATGCAACTTCTACATCTATTGAGATGATCATATGGTTTTTATTCTTCAGTTTGCTAATGTGCATCACATTGGTTGATTTGTAAATATTGATAAATCCTTACATCCCTGGTATAGATCCCACTTGATTATGGTAGATGATCCATTTAATGGATTGTTGGTTTGGGTTTGCTAGTATTTTTTTGAGGATTTTTGTGTCTGTGTTCACTACTGATCCTGTGCTGTGTTGTTCTTAGTCACTCAGTCGTGTCCGACTCTTTGCAACTCCATGGACTGTAGCCCACCAGGCTTCCTCTGTCCATGGCATTCTCTAGGCCAGAATACTAGAGTGGGTTGCCATGCCCTCCTCCAGGGGATCTTCCCAATTCAGGAATAGAACCCAGGTCTCCTGCATTTCAGGGAATTCTTTACCATCTGAACCACCAGGGAAACCCAGAATACTAGCGTGTGGGTAGCCTATCCCTTCTCCAGGGTATCTTCACTGGATTGTTATTTTCTTTCTTGTGTTAGATTCATCTGGTTTTGGTGTCAGGGTTATGCTGGCCTCACAGAAGGAGTTCAGAAGTTTTTCCTCCTCTGCAAATTTTTAGAATAGTTTCAGAAAGATAGGTGTTATCTCTTCTCCAAATGTTTGGTTGAATTCACCTGTGAAGCCATCTGGTTCTGGACTTTTGTTTGTTTGGAGTTTTTAAATTACTGATTAAATTTATGTTACTATTAATTGGTTTATTTATATTTCTACTTCTTTCTGGTTCAGTATTGGGAGATTATACTTTTCTAGACTGATGCTAAAGCTGAAGCTCCAATACTTTGGCCACCTCATGTGAAGAGTTGACTCATTGGAAAAGACTCTGATGTTGGGAGGGATTGGGGGCAGGAGGAGAAGGGGACGACAGAGGATGAGATGGCTGGATGGCACCACCGACTCAATGGACATGAGTCTGGGTGAACTCCGGGAGTTGGTGATGGACAGGGAGGCCTGGCATGCTGCAATTCATGGGGTTGCAAAGAGTCAGACATGACAGGTGACTGAACTGAACTGAACTGAAGAATTTTTATATTTCTTCTAGGTTGTCCATTTTATTGTCATATAGTTGTTCATAGTAGTGTCCTATGATCTTTCATATTTCTATTGAGTTAGTTGTAATTTCTCCTTTTCCATTTTTTATTCTATTGGTTTGAGCCCTCTCCTTTTTTTTCTTAATGAGTCTGGCTAAAGGTTTATCTTTTCAAAGAACCAGCTTTTGGTTTCATTGATCTTTTCTTTGTAGTTTAGTCTCTATTTCATTTATTTCTGCTCTGATCTTTATGACTTCTTTCCTCCTAGTAACTTTGGGTTTTCTTTGTTCTTCTTTCTAAGTTACTTTAGGTGTAAGGCTTAATTGTTTATTTGAAGTTTTCCTTGTTTCCTGAGTGAGAGTGAAAGTGAAAGTTGCTTAGTTGTGTCCGACTCTTTGCAACCCCATGGATTATATAGTCCATGGAATTCTCCAGGCCAGAATACTGGAGTGGGTAGCTTTTTCCTTATCCAACCCAGGGATTGAACCCAGGTCTCCCACATTGCAGGTGGATTCTTTACCAGCTGAGCCACAAGGGAAGCCCAAGAATACTGGAGTGGGTAGCCTATCCCTTCTCCAGCAGATCTTCCCAACCCAGGAATCGAACCAGGTGAATTCTTTACCAACTGAGCTATGTTTTTACTGCATCCCATAGGTTTTGGATCTTTGTGTTTTTGTTTTCATTTGTCTCTAGGTAATTTCTGATTTCCTGTTTGATTCCTTCAGTGATCCATTGGTTGTTTAGTAGCATATTGTTTAGCCTCTACATGTTTGTGTTTTTGCAGTTTTTTTCAAAACTAGTAGATCAACTAGTAGTTGACTTTTAGTCTCATAGCTTGTGGTCAAGAAAGATGAATGTTGCCATTTGCCACAACATGGATATACTTGGAGTATATTATGATTCACTGTATTATACACCTGCAATTTATATAATATTGTACATCAGCTATACTTCAGTTTAAAAAAGAAATGCAACTTCTCAGGTCCTACCCCAAGCCTACTGGATTAAAATTCTTAGAGCGGGCCCAGCACTCTGTATTTTAACAACCCTCCAAGTGATTCTGATACATGCTACAGTTTGCATGTACTGGCCTATAATTATATGCGACTCAAGTTTTTGATGGAAAGGCAATGGCACCCCACTCCAGTACTCTTGACTGGAAAATCCCATGCGTGGAGGAGCCTGGTGGGCTGCAGTCCATGGGGTCACAAAGAGTCGGACACGACTGAGCGACTTCACTTTCACTTTTCACTTTCATGCATTGGAGAAGGAAATGGCAACCCACTCCAGTGTTCTTGCCTGGAGAATCCCAGGGATGGGGGAGCCTGGTGGGCTGCCGTCTGTGGGGTCAAACAGTCAGACACGACTGAAGCAACTTAGCAGCAGCAGCAGCAGCAAGTTTTTGAGTCTGGACTTTGCCTCTGCTTGTTAATGCAGGACTTCTTTCATCTGAAAGCTCCACCCCAAGTATTTCTACAGATCATCAGGGAGTACCTCTTGAATGAGGATCAGTTCAGTTCAGTTCAGTCGCTCAGTCGTGTCTGACTCTTTGCGACCCCATGAATTGCAGCACGCCAGGCCTCCCTGTCCATCATCAACTCCCGGAGTTCACTCAGACTCACGTCCATCAAGTCGGTGATGCCATCCAGCCATCTCATCCTCTGTCGTCCCCTTCTCCTCCTGCTCCCAATCCCTCCCAGCATCAGAGTCTTTTCCAATGAGTCAACTCTTTGCATGAGGTGGCCAAAGTACTGGAGTTTCAGCTTTAGCATCATTCCTTCCAAAGAAATCCCAGGGATGATCTCCTTCAGAATGGACTGGTTGAATCTCCTTGCAGTCCAAGGGACTTTCAAGAGTCTTCTCCAGCACCACAGTTCAAAAGCATCAATAAATAAGCCCTATTGAGTTATTATGTGACATCAACAATGTTTTTCCACTATTGTATGAACTTATAAAGCTTTTTGGGTTTTGTTTAGAAAACAAACAGGGTTCTGTTTAGAAAGTGTTACTATTTATCAAATGGCTTTTAATATGAGTCTGTATACTGGTAATTCTTGTGTGATTTAAAGTCTATTTTTAATACACTTTTGAAAACCTAAGTAGAAATATCTTATTTAATATTTCAGTAAATCTTATATAAATTATGTGAGATAATTTACATAAAGTGATTTGTGTATGGTAAAAAGTAAAGTTTCTCTCTGGTCAGATGAAGACTCTTGGCTTTTAGATTAAGAAGACACAGAGTCCTCTGACATGAATGTTCCAGTTTATGCAAGATGAACCCTAATATTTGGGAAACTAAACGCGTAGTCTTACATGAGGTTTTTAGTCCGGAGGTTTTCAATCCCAGTGTTTAACTGACACATAGAGTTCCCTGAGGACCTAAAAAGAGAGCATTAGGTCTTTGGGCTGAGAATTCTATCATACCACATACACACACCCCAACACCACCACCACCACCGCCATAAACCACTCCGCAATACTCTTCCCTGAACCGCATCCCACACACATCTCCCCAGACTGTCTTACCACACCCACAGGCACCACACCACATACTACTCTCTCACTCTTCCTCTCTCTTTCACACACACACACACACACACACACACACACACACATACACACGTATGAATATTGTGCCTCCATGAATTGTCTTCCCTCTGCCTCTGAGCCTGCTTCTACTCTCCATCACTCAGAGGGTGAAGAAGCAGTGTTCTGCCATTGGTATAGGTGGGAAAATGTAAGGTGTGTTTAAAGAAAAAAAATCTGAAGAGACCAATTACCATGAAAAAAAAATAGTAAAACTTGTCAGAGAACGCCTCACAAAAGGCTTCAAGTCCAGGCAGAGGAGTTACAGTAGAGAGTTTCAAGACTTCAAGGAGTAAAAATTTCTCTATATATAAATTATCCCAGAATACAGGGAAAGAGAAAACTTCCCAACTGACTTTACAATGTGAACAAACCCTAGAAACCAAAGCCAGACAAAGAAATGGCAACAACAACAGAAACATACCAATTGAACCTATGGTTATAGGTGTAAATCATAAAATCAATATCCAATATTAAGTGTTAGCAAATATAATCTGTCAGTATAGTTAAAAGAATAAATACAAGACAATGTGATACCTTAGCTGAAGAATATAAAGACAATTCAGCATAAAGAAATATAGCAATATAACCCATCACGATAGTAAGGTAGAAGAGAAAAATATATGATCATCTAGATTGATGTGATAAGTATTTTGATAAAAGTCAACATCCATCATCCCTTATTAATTACAAAACACTAAAAAAGACAACAGTGCTTCACAAAACTTCTATACTGTGTAAAGTTGAATAACGATAGAAAGCCCTAACAATAGACCCCAAGAAATCAGAAAAATAATAAGAGTATGGACCCTGGGGTAGGAAATGGCACCCCACTCCAGTGCTCTTGCCTGGAGAATTCCACAGACAGAGGAGCCTGGCTAGGCTACAATCCACGTGGCTGCAAAGAGTGGGACACAGTTGAGCAACCAAGCACAGAGCAATCTGTACAGTGATGAAGGAGGCTAAGGAAAATGATCCCCAAGGCCCTTTCTAGTCCTGACAGTGTGTTATTCTATATGTAAAAGTCTGGACTCCACTGAACAACATAGTCACTATTTAACGCTGAGTTGTCTTGCGGTGTCATATAATAGTTAAATGACTCAAAATTGCCACAGTCATACCCAAAGTGCAATCGATCAAAGAAGTCAGAGAAATAATAAGAATAGGTTCTATGATCACTAGTATTCGGCTTTGTACTTTGTATTTTTCTATATATGTACATCACTAAATAATGTATCACTCTATTTTCCTATCTCTTAACATTTTATAAATAGGATTATACTGTATGAATTCTTTGTGACTTGATTTTCTTACTTAATATTATACTGTTGAGATTCTTAGGTTGGTGAATAGATCTATATAATGCATTCATTTTGGCTTTTTAAGTATTCCATTGTATGAATATGCACTAAATTTTTATTTTTATGTAATAGGCATTTAGCTTGCTTTCATTTTTGCAAATATATATAATACTGCTGTGAATATTTATGCATATATCTCTTGGTTCACATATGCAAGCATTTTTCTAGGGTATATAAAAACATAGATTTCACTTTATAAAATAATGCTGTTATTTTCCAATATGCTTGCTTACAATTAACTTTTAATAATTATACTAAAGATTTAATGGAAATTCTGCTTCTCTAGTCTTCATCACATATATGCTTAAAATTAAAATACTAGCTAATCTAGTGAGTATGTGATGCTATTATATTATGGTTTTAATATGTGTTTTGTAATTAAAGATCTATTTGAGAATCTTTTCATATATCTTATTAACTGAAGTATTTTTTCATATGTCTTGCAAGTTTTCTGAAGGGTCAGTGGTTTCTTTTTTATTGTTTTGTAAAAATTCTTTACATATTTTGAGACAAATTCTTTGTGAGTTAATGTGTTGCAAATATCTACATCAGTGCGGGGCTTGGCTTTTCACTCTGATGGTAATTTTTGATATCTAATTACCTTCCTAAACTCTCTTATTAATTTTAATAATGCCTGTAGATACTTTTGTGTTTTTATCTATAAAATTTTATTTTCTTTGAATAATAAGAATTGTATCTATTTTCAATTTTTACAGCTTTTCTGTTCCTTTATCTGTCTAGAACTTTCAATATAATTTTGAATAGAAGTAGTGATGGTGAAAATCTCATCTTGTTCATGGTTTAAATATTTAAATTTTTTTCTCATTTCATTTCTCAATTGGGTATGGTATCTGCTTTAAATCTTTTAGGTAAATTCAGGTTTTATTAGGTTAGGAAAATTGTCCTCTTTTATTGATTGTGAAATTTTATAAATGCCCCTTCTACATCTTTTGAGATAATTATATAATTTTTTTTTCCTTTAATCTGTTAAATTGGCAAATTTTGTTGATCTTTTTGAAGAAAAACTTTTGGTTTTGTTTATTTCACTTATTGTTTTTATACTCTGCATTTTGTTGATCTCTGCTCTGATATTTATTATTTCCTTCTTTCTGCTATTTTGGGTTTAGTTTGTTCTTCTTTTTCTGATTCCTTAAGGTATAAGATCAGGTTGTTGTTTTCAGATCTATTTTCTTTAATGTAAACATTTACAGTTATACATTTTCCTCTTGGCTTTCACTGCATTCTATAACTTTTAGAATGTTGAGTTTTTATTTAAATTTTTCTAAAGATATTTTCTGACTTCCCTGGTGACTTTTTTTTTTTTATTGTTTTATTCAGCCAGTCTTTGTTTAAATTCTCCCAAGTATTTACTGATTTCTTAACATTCTTTCTGCATTTCAGATCTTTCTTCTAGATTCATTTTCCTTTTTCTGAAGTTCATTCTTTAAAAATTCCTATAGTGAATTAGAGATCAAACCCTCTCTATCTTAGGTGCTTTGAAAATATCTTCATTTCATCTCACTTTTTAAAAGATAGTTTCATCAGAGATAGAAGTTCAGATTTCAGTATTTTAATGATAGGTGCCATACCTTTCTCTTCCAATGTTGCTGTGGTTGATTCAACAGTGGTGCCCCAAATATGTCTACATTCTATTCCCAGGAACCTGTGAATATGTTACCTTACATGGTAAAGCATACTCTACAGATGTGATTTCATTAAAGATATTGAAATGGGGAAATTATCCTGCATCATTCACATGAGCCCATTGTAATCAAAAGGGTCCTTTGAGAGACAGGGAGGAAGGTCAAAGTCCACAGTAGGACTTCTGATAACAGGAGTCACATGATGGCAGCCTCTAGAAACTGAAATGGACAAGAAGCAGATTCTCCCCTAGTGTCTCCAGAGGTGACCAGCCTGGATGACATCTAATTTTTAGCTTCATGATGCTCATCTTGGGCTTCTGACCTCCAGAATTATAAAACAACAAATGTGTGATACATGTTTTGGGGTTTTTAGCCACTAAATCTGTGGTGATATGTTACAGCAGCAGTGGAAAACTAAAGTAGTTGCTTTTGAGAAATCCGCTGCCAGAATAATTATAGTCCTATAATTGATCGTTTGTTTTTTCTCTATAGCTGCTCAACTTTTTAAAATGTTCGACTTTCCTTTAGTATTCTGGACGTTTATCTTCATGTCCAGTTGTGGTTATCTTTGTATTTATCCTGCTTTAGTTTCCTAATTGGAATCTTTGATCACTGCTGGAAAAATCTCCTGTACTGCTTCTTCTGGTATTATCTTTGTTTTCTCCTCCTGAACTCCTTTAGTGTTTGTAAGTCTTTTCACTTTATTCTCGATGTCTCTTTCTCTCTCTTTATATTTTGTGTTTCTGTGTGCTGGATCCTCTGTAACCTCTCACACCTATTTTTCCATATTCCCTCTTCAGCTGTGTCTAGTCTTCTTATTCTACCCATTGACTTTTTATAAAATATTATTGGAAAATATTTGATGTCGATGTCAATATCATGTCAGTTTCAGGTGTACAGCAAAGTGGTTCAATTATATATAGACACATATTCATTCTTTTTTAGATTCTTTTCTAATATTGGTTGTCATAGGATGATTAGTAGAATCATCTAGGTGATATGAACTATGTGACATACAGAATCCCTGGTGCTATACAGTAGGTCTTTGCTGGTTATCTAGCTTATACTTAGTAGTGTGTGTGTTTTCATCATAAACTCCTGGTTTATCCCTCCCCACCACATTTCCCCTTTGATAGACCCCAAGTTTGTTCTCAATATCTATAAGTCTGTTTCTGTTTTGTAAATAAGTTTATTTGTATTTTTTTTAAATTAGATTCCACATATGAGTGATACTGTGCTTGTCTTTATCTGTTTGACTTACTTCACTTAGTATCATAATCTTTTGTTTCATCTACCCATTGACTTTTCAATGAGAATTTATATATTTCACAGTTCTAAGAGTTCTAGTTGGTCCTTTTTCAACTATATACGGTCAGTTTTGATAGCCTTCTGTTCTTTTATTGTGCATTCAACAATATCATTTATTTCAGTAAATATGTAAAACATGCTGATTTCACATTATGTTTGATCATTCCATTATCTGCAGTTTTTATAGCTCTAATAGGGTACTTTGTTGTTTCTCCTGACTCTTGTTCATGGCTTTTTTCCTTTCTTTGTGTGTCTAGTCTGTTTGTGAGCTGTTGTGTCTTGCAGCTTTTATCTGGGAGTATGTTTTTAGGCATTTGCACAGTGTAGTCCTTCAGACAAAAAATTTGCTTCTGCTAGGCAGCTTGGAGAATTATCAACCAGAAAATACTTTAAACTAAATTTAAAACTTAGGATTTTGTATGTCACATAGTTCCTATCAACTCAAGTTCCAAGCCTCTGTTTTATGGGTTTATAGTTTGGGATTTTAATGGGAGGCTTTTTTTTTTATACTCCTCTCTCTGCTTCTGTCCAGGGTCAAGCCAGAGATAGATCACCACTTCTCCTTCTGCACGATAGATCCTTTCTAGGTCACCTACTGAGCATGTCACATTTTTGGTGACATATGTGTGAGGGAATTCCAATCAGATCTCCCACACCGCTCAGGCCCAGGGCTTTGCTGCTGTCCTGTCAGTCCATTAAAACCCATGACCTCAGCCACCAGGGAATGGTGAATATCTTCAGGGCAAAGCAGACTCTAGTATTTGTTTATCAGTTACTGGGCTTGTCATTTCTAGCCTCTGAGATTCCTTTATTTTTCTGGCAGCTTAGGTATACATTATTAATATGTCATTAATATTTTATGCCACATCTTTAGGTGTGAGGTCTCTAAAAATCTAGTATGCCATATTTTTTTGTAAAGCTCTTTAAATTAGTTAGCTACTTCCGTGTAACAAATTATCCCAATACTTAGTATGTTCAAGCAATAGGTTTTATCTCCTAGGTTCTGTGGGTCAGGAATCCATACGCAGTTTCTCTTTCACGAGGCTGCAGTCACGGTGTTGGCAGGCATGTCATTCATTTCAAGGCTCAATTTGGGGAGGATCTGATTCTAAGCTCACTTGTGTGGCCGTTGGCGAGACTTATACCCTTGCTGGCTGGTGGTTGGAGACATTAGTTACTTGTTAAGTGGTTCTTTCCACAGGAATACCTACAACATAGCCACTTGTTTCTTCCAGAGTGAGGGCTCTGAGAGAGGGAGAGAGAGAGAAAGTAGGAACACATGGATGTCATGGCCTCCTTGTAACTCAATCTCAGAAGAGACATTCCATGACCTTTGCCATCTTCTGTTCACTAGAAGTGAGTCACTATTTCCAGCCCCTTCTCAAAAGAGGTGATGACAGAAGTGTAATCATTTGAAACCATTTTAAAGGCTGCCTACCTCACTTGTATAAATCTCTTTTTAAAAAGTAAACAACAAAGTAGAAAAAAATTAAAAAGTATAAATAGGCAATTTTTTCAAAGAAGAAATTTAAATATCTGATAAATATATAAAAATTGTCCAATATCTCTAGTAATTAAAGAAATGCTAATTAAAACAGCAGTTGGATAACAATCTTACCTATCAGACTGATTGACAAAGATCTTTTTAATATCGTGTAGAAAACAAAATATGGAAACTAGCAACTTTGTGCAGTGCTAGTGGGAGTGTAAATTAGTATTTACTGTGATTTAATTTGAGAGTGGGTCACTGTCCTTAAAAGTCTACGTAGCCTGAAAAAATACATATATATGTTAAAATTTATTGTCTAACAATTTTACAATGAGAGACTTGCCCTAAGGAAAAATTATAAAAGCTTGAAAATAGTCATTGAACTATGTTCATCTTTTTGGTAAACCCTTTTAAAATAAATGTCTAAAAGAAGTCATTGGTAAATAAATTATCCCACATGCTCATAAGATAAAACTATGCCTCTGTTAAAAATAACAAGTCTGCATATGTTAACATGGCAAGATTTACCCAAACATATTGTTAGTAAGCAAAATAGTGTATATTGAATTATTTATTTTTATTACATATAATGTTAAACACATGTATATACAGAGGAAATATTAGCAAGCTATGGAAATAGTATTACTACATCATCTCTGGGTGATGGAATTAAGTTGCTTTTTATTACATTTTTGCTTACTGTATTGTCTAAATTCTCCAGAAATAATATATTTATGTATCAATTATCATAATTTTAAACAAAAAAAAGTTTATCTAAGATGAAGAAAAGTATAACCAAGCAACCTCCTATAAGATATAACTTTCCAATTATTTAGTAATTTATTTCTGATACTCTTGTTAAAAGTTCAGAAGTATACATTTATCACTATATTGAAGATAAATACATAATGCAAATATTTATTTTGATCCAAGAATCCTGCCATTAAGAAATTCCCACCCTTGACCCACAGATACTAATAATTATACAATTAATCTAATTTTCACATTGGAGCACCATTACCAAACCAATAATGAGTCAAACTTCTTATAATATAGTGTACAATGTACAAAGCAATTTTTACATCACTAGTTAATTTTATCATCAAAACTTTCTGTGATATGTGGGTATCCTAATCATTACATTATAAATAAAACTGAGACTCAAAGAGACCAAATAATTTGCTAAGGATGTGATTATTAGCAAATGGAAGAGTTGAATTAAAGAATTTTTCACTATTGACTGCAGGTCCCCGGAGGTCCTTTCAGTGTCCAGCATTTGTATGCACCTCTTCCAAGCTGTCTTACTCTGCTAAGTTCAGGGAGCAGAGAGATAAGCAGAATATCACTCTATCCTTGAGAAGTTAGTCTTAAGACCTCCAGGTACCCTTCTCTCCTAACAGATAGTTTTGTAAGTAGATTTCTGGCACAGACGGTTTTTTGGTAACATACACACAGGGAGGCTTGTATTTTCCCCTCATTGATGAAGCCTGTGTGCCATTCACGCAATGATTTCCATAGGTGCATATTATAACTTGCCAGAGTCTTGTGTGACTGGATTCTCTAATTTAAAGAACTTCTTTTAATTTTGAACACTGTGCAAAGTTCAAACATTTTCCTTTGCACCAAAAATGGAAAAGGGGACTCTATGGTGCCCAACAAGTTATTGTAGCTTCGTGGATGAAAATGCAAAGTAGTCCTCACGGGGAAATGTAAAATGTGCCCTCACAGTACTGTTCCTTGACTGCAATAAGGAGTCAGGAAATGGTAGTGGGAACCCTCTGCAGGGCTATCTTAGAAATTTGAATCAGAACCATTGAATTTAGTTATTGCTTTAATTTCCATTTGATATTTACTTTTAATATCTGTGCCATTTTATGGGTGTTAGTATGAAGTTCTATTTTCTTAGTTGCGTTGTGAAACATTCCTAATCTACTTGTGTTTTTAAAATGCAGTTGGTCTGTTTATGAAAAGAAAGTGCTATGTGTCATTAAAAAGCAAACCTCTAAGAGAAAGAAAAACTCAGGCAGAATTGAAATCATGCAACCCACTTTTAAAAAGAGTTTGGTCTGAAATGTGATCATATTAACTTTCATTAATGCATTCAGTTAATATATGAATTATCCTTGGTAAACTTCTTTTATACATTGAACTTCCATTTTAACATTATTATTCATGTTATAAAATGTACTCATAAATCTGTGTTTATATAAACTGGCACCCGAAAAGACAAATCAATCAGTTGTTAAGGCAGTGGTGGCATGGCGATAAAGGAACAAAGTATGATTCAAGTGGGACTAACAAGGATTCTGTGCCCCAGCCTACTAACTGTCTGATTTTGGATAGGTCACTCAGCCCCTCTGAGCCTGTTTCTTACCTGGAAAATACGGATAATAATGGTTATAGAGTTGTTGTGGGATCAAACAGAAGCTCCCATAATGATAACAGCTCTTCAGTTCAGTTCAGTTCCATCATTCAGTCGTGTCTGACTCTTTGCAACCCCATGGACTGCAGCATGCCAGGCTTCCCTGTCCATCACTAACCCCTGGAGCTTGCTCAAACTCATGTCCATTGAGTTAGTGATGCAATCCAACCATCTTATCCTCTGTTGTCCCCTTCTCCTCATGCCCTTTCCCAGCATCAGGGTCTTTTCCAATAAGTCAGTTATTCACATCAGGTGGCCAAAGTATTGAAGTTTCAGCTTCAGTATCAGTCCTTCCAATGAATATTCAGGACTGATTTCCTTTAGGATGGACTGGTTTGATCTCCAGGCTGTCCAAGGGACTCTCAAGAGTCTTCTCCAACAGCACAGTTCAAAACCAGCTCTTATTTATTGAAAATTTACTAGGTCTGGTACTGCTCTAAGTTCTTTAGGTGGATTGTTTTATTTAATTTTGTCACAACACTGACGTTCCATGAGTACTATTATTATTATTACTATTATAATACTATTATTATTACTGTTTATTATTATTATTACTGTTATCCCCAACTTATAGATGAGCAAACCAAGGTGCAACGTGGATTGAATAACTTGCTCAGTGTTGCACAGTTAACAGCAGAGGCAAAATTCAACTTCAGACAGTTTGGTTCCGAGGCTCACAACCTTAGCCACTGGGCCACTGGAATATATTTCCTTTCAAGTAAAATCTCTGGTTGGGTTTTAGCTTTTAATGGTGCACAGTGGAAAAGGAGTTCTTATTGTAGCTAATTTCTGTAAAATAGGTTAATTAAAAACCACCTTGCAGAGCTATGTAGTAAAGATAAATGAGACTTTAAATGAATTTGCTATACATATTATATATGTGCTTATCAACGTATGCACAGTATATTTTGAATTCAGTTCTTTGCAGTACAGAGTGAAAGAGGAGGCAAAATAAGTTGGGTGAGGAGAAAAAACAGAAGAGGTGGTGGTTGGAGGCATGGGGGCCACTGTGGGTTTCAGAGGAGGAGACATGAAGGCTTGTTTGAAGGTCCCGGCTGCTCTATTCTGGGGCATTCACAACTGGAAGCCCAACGTCTAGCCATTCAGCAAAAATACCTTCTCTGACAGAAATTGCCATTGTAAACAAGACTATAGAAGAAAGCCTTGCACTAGCAGTGAAGGCAAAGGAAAATTCTTAGACACGTTTTGATGCTGAGCAAGAGCCCACAGAGGGAAGGTTATTGAACACACAAGAAGAAAAGCTTAGGTTCAAACAGGCTTGGATTCTTTCTGTAAGTCTGCCACTCACATCACATCTATACTCTAAGCTGTTATTTGTTTGTCTGTAAATGGGTATAATAGTTGCTTCTACCTCTTAGGAGGGCTGCCCAGTGGTTGTGGTGGTAAAGAACCCGCCTGCCAATACAGGTGGCATAAGGGATACAGGTTCGATCCCTGGGTCTGGAAAGACCCCCTAGAGAGGGAAATGACTACCCACTCCAGTACTCTTGCTCATGAAATCCCATGGACAGAGGAGCTTGGTAGTCTACAGTCCATGGGGTCACAAAGAGTCGGACATGACTGAGCGACTGTACACACACACACATACACACACACCCCTCGTAGGACTGTTGTGAAGATTGAAGCATGCATACAAAGCACTTAGAACCGCAGCTGACTAAAAACTGAATAAATGTTAGCTTGTAATACGATTGTGATTATAGCTGATGGAATGAGGATTCTGTGTAATAAAAACAGCACCTTGTCTGCGTGTAATGGTACACAGCAGGTGCCCACCGCCCACTTGTTATTGTTAGTAACATCATTGTTTTTAGGGCTGCAGTTATCGCTAATGAGTCATGATATTTTGATTCTATTCCCCATTCAATGCTGTGGCCATAGAAAAGTCATTTCTTTGAGCCTTGCTTTCTCCTTACGTGAGATGGAATAGTTGGACTAAATTAATGGTTCCCAAACATAGATAAATCTGCTCTAAGTCAGAACACAGCTTTATCTGTTCATGTTCAGGAATGATTAATGCAAAGAGTTGGACACAAATGAGCGACGGGGCACACAGAGCACACAAGTCAGAACGTAGTTTTCTCGGGGACACGTTGGAACTGGCTCCATAAAACTGCTAACTCTTCTCTGTTGCTGTTGTTGTTCAGTCACTAAGTTGTGTTCGATTCCGTGACCCCATGGCCTATCTCTCTGAGTTTGCTCAAACTCATGTCCATTGAGTTAGTGATGGTATCTAACTATCTCATGCTCTGCCACCCTCTTCCTCCTTTTGCCTTCAACCTTTCCCAGCATCAAGGTCTTTTCCAATGAATTGGCTCTTCACATCAGGTGGCCAAAGTATTCTTTACTCTGAGATAAAGTTCCTTTATATATGTAACTAATTTATTTCATGAACTGATAGTGGTAGATAGTAAGTAGCCTTTTTAAAAATTGGTATTTGTCAAGATACTGTGTTGAAGACCATATGAATATCTACTTCCTTTATTTTAAAAAAAATGTATTTTAATTCTACTGTTGTTGTTCAGTCACTAAGTCATGTCTGACTCTGTGACCCCATGGATTGCAGTATGCCTGGCTTCCCAGTCCTTCATTGTCTCTCGGAGTTTGCTTAAACTCATGTCCATTGAGTCGATGTTGCCATCCAGCCATCTCATCCTCTGTCGTCCCCTTCTCCTCTTGCCCTCTATCTTTCCCGGTATCAGGGTCTTTTCCAATGAGTCAGCTCTTTGCATCAGGTGGCCAAAATATTGGAGCTTCAGCTTCAGCATTAGTCCTTCCAATGAATTCTACTACTCTTTGAAATAGAGAATTTGGGGAAGTATCCCTGCCATGATGATTGCTAAGGTACTTCCCAACACTATTAACTTAGAGCAGAGCTGGGAGAACCTTGCTGACAGTCAAGTTCAGAAAGAGATGATGGGCTCTGTCAGGCCCATGGTGAGAGCCTCAGATGGAAACAAAAGAAGAATAAAGCTCTTAAAAGGTTACCGGAAGTACTTCTTTCTTTCAGTCAATGTTTATAGATCACTTACTATCGCCCAGGCACCATGCCAAGCCCTGGATATGAAATGGTCAGTGTAATAGGTTGAATCGTGGCCCTGAAGAATATGGCCATGCCTGGAACTGAGAAAGTTTGTACCAAAAGTCGGGAGGTGCTACAATAAATACCTAAAATGCAGAAGGTGTGTCGCATCTGGATACAGGACAGAGGCTGTAGAAAAAGCCTACAGTGCCATGAATGCATGGTTAGGGGTGATTCTCCTGAGACCTCAGAAGAGGAGAGCTATGGAGAAAGCCCCAGTCTTCATAGGGAATACCCATATAATACTGACAGAAAGCTGGTAAAAGTAGGAATGGTCAGGACATCCCAGTGATGTCTCAGATGGCAATGAGGAACATGATACTGGAAACCGAAGAAAAGCTAATCCTTCACATAAAGTGGCAGAGAGCTTGACTGGACTGTGTTCATGTTCCAGTGTTTTGTTGATGATTCTACTGTGAGTGGGTAAAATTGGCTATTTGGCTGAAGAAATTTCTAAGCTAAGTGGCTTTTCTTGAATCGTTAGATAAAAATGAAAGAAGAGAGAAATGATTTGAAAGTACAATTGTTCATCAAAAGGGAAACAGAAATGGAAAACTTGGAAAATTCTCAGCCTATCCATATTGAAAGAAATCATAAAATATGTTCAAGAGAGAACAAAGGTGTGACTAAATAGCATTTGACTGTATCTGCACACAGGCCGGGGCCCCAGCGGAGGGGCTGCAGCTGCTCAGTGCCACTTTACATAGCCGCTGGGCTCCTTCTTGCCTCCTAGAACCACAGTCCTTGGCCGGTGTGGGCCCTGTGCAGTGCTGCTGTGGTGGCCAGCCCTCCAAAGACAAAGACACTAAGCCCTGGAGGGATCCGTGCGGTGCCTTCCCTGCAGGCGAACAGGGTACAATAGCTGTGGAGCTGGGATGGCTGTAGAGAACCGTCTCTGTGAACAAGACCTAGCAGAGCTATGGAACAAGACTGTCCTCGTACCCCAACCCAGGAGATCCCGGATGGGCTGTGCCCGGCAGAGCCCTTGGACATGCCTCTCAAAGCCATGGAAGGCAGAACCTCTACCTCAGTGCACCTTAAGGTTCTAGGCTTAGTAGGGACCTGTTACCCCTTTCTTCATTCCCGTCTCTCCCTTTTCACCTGGGCATATTTACGCTACGCCTGTCCTACCACTGGATTTGGGAAGTACATAGCCTGTTTGGTATCACAGGTTCACGGCTGGAGAGCAGTTTGCCTCTAAATGAATGAGTCTCATCCATGTCTGATGGAAGTGATACTTTACTTGAGACTTTGGATTTAGTTGGGTTGATGCTAGAATGAGTTCAGACTTTGGAGGCTGTTGGGAGGGAATGAATATGTCCTGCATGTGAAAAGGATATGAACATGGCGGGGGCCAAGGGTGAAATGCTAATGGTCTGAATGTCTGCCCTCAAATTCTTATGGCAGAATCCTAACCCCCTAAAGATGATATTAGGAAGTGGGGCTTTGAGAGATGCTTACATCATGAAGATGAAGCTCTCATGCATGGGATTATTGTTTTCCTAAAAGACCCTACAGAGCTCCCTTGCTCCTTCTAACATGAGGACACAGCAAGAAGGTAAGAGTGATGAATCAGGAAGAGGCCTCGTCAAAAGGCAACGATGCTAGTGCCTTGATTTTGGACTTCCCAGCCTCTAGAACTGTGAAAGATGAATTTCTAAGGCTTATAAACTACCCAGTTTGTGGCATTCTGTTACAGTAACCCCAATGGACTAAGACATGGAGCCAGAAGCATTTGTTTATTCTTTCAACAAATGTTTATGGATCACTTACTACAGGCCAGGTGCCATGCAAGGCCCTAGGTGTAAAAATGATCACTGTACTGAGGTGACATTCCCCCCAAAAATACATGTCTGTGTCTTAATTCCTGAAGCCTATGAACATTATCTCATATGACAACAGACTAAATGAGTTAAAGAAAATGGTAATTTAAGTAATTAAGTTAAGGATGTCGAGATGAGACCATCCTGGATTATCCAGGTGGCGGGGACGGGGCAATGGCTAAATCCAGGGACAAGCGTCTTCATGAGAGACAGAAGAGGAGACAGACTCATGAAGAGGAGAGGGCAGTGTGGCCCCGGAACTGGAGGTGAGAGTAACACAGCCACCTCTCAAGGAGCAACTGGAGCCAAAAGAAGCTAGAGTCAGCAAGGACCTGATTCTCCCCTCCTGGGACTTTTGGAGGGGGCCCAGCTCTGCCCACACCTTGATCTCCAATGTCTGGCCTCCGGAACTATGGGAGAGTAAATTTCTGTTGTTTTAATCTCCCAGTTTGTGGCAATTGGCCACAGGAAATTTCACATAGTCAATAACATGGACATAGTATCTTGCCTTTATGGTACTTAGAGAGAGAAAGAGAATTAAAGAAGCATTACAATAAAGAGGGGCCACAGTGATGAGCCATAGAATAGAAGAACATGGGTGCTCTGGGACTGCTGGTATACCAGGAACCAGCAACTTGGATGAAGGATCTGGAAGCTTCTGCACTGCTGGCTGAGCAGCAGCAGAGAATAGTCCCTCTCTTGATGCCCCTGCTCTGGCCTCTCTGCAGTTAGAGCCCAGCAGGGACATGCTCTATATTCCTGAATCCCGGTTCCGGTGGGGCTGCCTGACCTCTCTGCATTCTGAATCTGCCAGTCAGGACTAATGAAGCAGACCCCTGCAAGATATACCAAACCCTGGACATGCTGCTGAACACTTGCGAGATGGTCCCCACAGGACTCAGCAGCTGTGACTGCCTCTCTGAGGGCGAGTATGCCTTCTGCCAGTTCTAGCACTGGCTGATTGTGTGGCACTCTGCTGATTAGGACATCCCCTGGCATTTAGGCGACTCTCATAGAAATCCATACACTTTAAGAGCTAGTCCCAGCTTAAATCTCATCAATTCAAACTCAGAAGAAGCCACTGGTAGAAAGATAAATTCAGTGAACTTTGGTGGGGATACCTATGTAAGGACGAAGCAGGGGCCTCTTTGTGCTGGTTTTACATTTTCCAGTGCTGCAGTTTTTCTCATTTTAAAGCATTCTTCTTATGGATGTACGCAAACATTGACAAAGTAGACAGGAAGCCTGGGGAATATGTATACGTGTAAATATCAAGTCAGACATTTTTTAAGGATGTCATTTATTCTAAAGCATGTTAGAATTACTTTAAAACCATTAGTGTCTGGATTCTCTAAATGTAGAGACACGTTTTAAAAACACACTTTTCCTATCAGAGTTTAATAATGGTAAAGGCAGATCCTTTTTTCAACAATAAAGAAGAAAAAATACTGTTTTTGACCTGACAAACCATAACATCTGCCTGTAAGCTTTTCATCAAGACCCCAAACACCACATTTTGAGGTGTTCAGCTGCAGAGTTACCCTGATTAAAAATTTCAGGGAAAAGCTTGTGATGTTGACTTGAGTGCTATAGGTTCTATATTTAGGGCTAAGTCAAACTTTGAACAGACTTTATTGTTGGACTTTAGATTATTGCAGATTGTGACATGTTTCTTTTAAGTTCCCTTTGCTATCCTTGGAATCAGAGGTGAAGAATGATCTTCCTTCTTACTTGCACCCATCCTTGAATTGTGTGTCGGGCATCTGGGTACTGCAGTGCATCCCATAAAGCACTGTGGAAGACATAAAACAAGGATAAAACATCAAGTGTCCAGGGTCAAAGCTCTTAAGCAAATCAGGAAAAGCTGCCAGCCTTCAAGAGCTAATGTCTCCTTACAAAAGAACAATTTAAAATAAGAAAGACAATCATGGTAACTCCATTTGCATTTTACTTCCATCAGTTTGCACAGAATCCCATCATCTCCAGCAGCTTCCCTTCCCACATGTGTCAGAGAAAGTCAGCAGCTGTCCTGGACCAATATCTTGCCCTGTGAAGAATTACTAGGAACTACTTTTACCAGCTTTAAAAGATTTGCTCTTTGCATGCTCTCAGAAATTACAGTCTGAAGGCAATTGATTCTAATTATGGATGGGAAAATGGATTTGGAGGGAAGAGAACTCTTGCTGGCCTGATATTTCTGCAGATTGTGGAAACTGGCTTTATTTGAAGTTTCAGACACTTTCCTGAAATGACGTAGCCTCTCATTTCCTGCCCCGCTCTCTTTTCTTGTGAGAGGAATGTGAAGAAAAAAATTTCTCAGAAAACTCTCTGCCATCAATTTTAAGTTGAGATATAGGAAGGATTTTGATTCATGGTACCAAGAATGGGGAAAGGGGGAAAGCCATAGAGAGTGGACAGGAAATGAACAGAGAGAAAAGGAAAGAAAAACACTGCCCAGACACTGTGTATTCTCAGCCTCTGTCCCAAAGACATATTTGCTCATTCATTTGAACATGTACCTAGAATTAATGTTAGTTCCTGCAGAAAAAATGAAGGATCCCTGGATGGTTTCAGTCATTTATTTCACCCTCCCATAGTTTGACTTATAGGATAAATAGAAAATAACTTTCAGACCAAGCAACGTGTTAGAGGTGACAATTCTGTGATGTCTGTAAATCTAAGCTTTCTACTCACTACTCTGAGAAACACCACTCTTGTTAGCAAGGAACCTTGAGATGATAACTAAAGGGCACTTCTATTGATGTGTTAGTATGTTGAAGCATTTGAAAATATGTGACGTGCATTATGATCATGGGAATAAAGATAAATGATAATTAACTTAATACAAGTTTTATAGTCCCATATAAAAGAATACCTGAGGGTTAAGTGATTCACCTGTGGGAAACGCTTAGAACAGGCTCTGGTACCTATGAGTGTTCCATAATACTGGCTCTTTCTATGATTGCCTAGGCTATCTCTTTTGGTTAAAAATGCTCTTTTGCTTTAGAAAGTGAAAATGAAAGTCGCTCAGTCATGTCCATCTGTTTGTGACCCCATGGACTATACAGTTCATGGAATTCTCCAGGCCAGAATACTGGAGTGGGTAGCCTTTCTGTTCCCTAGGAGATCTTCCCAACCCAGGGATCGAACCCTCTCGCATTGCAGGTGGATTCTTTACTAGCTGAGCCACAAGGGAAGCCCTTGCTTTAGAAACTACATGTTTATAAGTACTAGAAGAAATTGGAAAATCAAATTGAACTTAAAAGGAATTTGAATGGTCAAATGGTTCTGGGAGACAAAAGCAAGTTTTGTCTTCCCCATACTAGAAATGAAAGCTTGCATGTGCTCTAATTTTATTTCTAATCCATATTCAGAAAAATGAATATTAATGTATAGGTATGATAAGAAGGATATAGGATTTGGTTTTGATTGAAATAGCTGTTCTGGGTATAATCCTCAGTAACATCATCTCTGTAATGGGCATAAGTGTCCTTGTGGTTGGGGGCAAGATAGCCCCCAACCAAATGTGAAAACTTGATATGGTTTTATAAAGTATTCAGTTTTAATCTGTTATGATATAAGCATGTTGTCCTCTGAGGGATAAGAAAAAAACTTACTGAGTCATCTTGGAATGTAGCGAGGAAGACCTTGATGTAACATTCTGACTCTCTCTAGAATCCTTAATAAAAGTCTTTCATCCATTGGTTTACATTTCCCTGAGATAAGGGTCTTCCATTCATAGCTTTTCTCCTCTCTCTCTTCCTACACCAAAGACCCTGGGAATGTAAACCTACACGAGCAAGAATTCCTGCCCTGCTGGGTGCTAGAGAATCTGGTCCCATACTGAACATCCTGTTCTGGGAATGCGCAAAGAGACATTGGAGGATGACGGAGGAAGTAACTGACACTGCCTGGAGCAGTCCAGGAAGGCACGGGGAGGAGGTTCCTCTGGAGCTGGACCACCAGGAATGAGGCAATTTCTCCCAGCTTTGAGGATGACTGAAGGGGAAGAACATTGCTGGCTAAAGGCATAATGAGTATCACATAAATTGGAGACCTACATGCACTTGTTTGCTAGCAATATTGTTAGACAAAAAAAGTTTTGTTTAGGTGAAGAGCCATGTGTCATAATTAACTAGAAACTTCTAATACTGATGATAACATGTATCACTTATTATATACCAGATTCTGTCCTGTTTAAACCTTCAGCAGTCTTGAGGATGCCACAATTTTTATACCCATTTGACAGATGAGAAAACTGAAGCCAAGAGATGTTAAGACACTCACCAAAGATTACACATTTAGTTAGGAGAAGATTGGGAGTTTGATCCAAGACAGTCTGGCTCTGGATTCTAGGCTGGTATCCACAGCACTCTTACTGCCTCTATAGCAACAATCTGGAAGTTGAAATATCAAGACGTTATTTCCGACTCTTTAAAACACTATTTACACTACAAACTAGTCGAGGTGATTTTCTAAAAACAGGCCTTCGCAGTTTTGCAGTCATTGCCAAAGCATGCAAAATGTGAGTTTGGGGGATTTACTAAGAATTCGAAAATTGCTTTTAGATCCTTTTGTAGAATTCCCTGGTAATGGGAGAGGTGACTCTGGTTCATTACTGTCAGTGTTTGACGTTGCACGTGCGTGCTCAGTCATGTCTCACTCTTTGTGACCCCGTGGACTGTAGCCCACTAGGTTCCTCTGTCCACGGAATTTTCCAGTCAAGAATACTGCAGTGGGTTGCCATTTCTTACTCCAGGGGACCTTCCTGACCCATTAATTGAACCTGCAACTCCTGTGTCTTGCACTGGCAGGCAGATTTTTACAACTGAGTCATGTATCTATCCATTATAGAGAATATACTGAACTAACTCCTTCCGCATGACCTCAGTGAAACATTTAATCAGTCAGTCAATGGTCCATGTCACAAAAGGCCAGAATGGTTGTTAAATTCATTAACATTAAATTGTTAATGTTAAAAATTCACGTTCATGAAATCAGAGGGAAGTTTATTTTGAAAATCAGAGGGTAATGTTTTCCTCCATTTCAAATGTCCCATCATTCTCTCCGGTGAGAGCTTTCTGGCTCTCTTCTCCACTGAGAGCTAAAGCTTCTTCTGGTTTGGCTGGTGTGACATTCAAGTTGCCACGTTAAAAAAATTATAATTCGATGACTTCCTGGCTCTGGCCCTATGCTTGCTACAGCCCAGGGGGTGGCTCTCACTGCTCTGAGCAGTATTGGCCAGCTGCCGCCTTTCTGCAGGTGCCCAGGTCTGTGCCCTGAAATCGAAGCATCTGCACATTCTCTGGGGAGTCACTTCTCTGCCTTTCTTTCTTATCCCCTCTCTTCCCTCTCACACATCCCGCCTCACACGCTAAGCTCTGCCTTTGAACTGAAGAATGGCCTTGATTACAAATACCTGCTCAGACAGGCCCAGCCTCCCCCAAAGAAAACCCACCACCATGCCTTGGCGACGTCTTACGTGGCACTCTGAGCTGTTTGTGGCGGGGACACTCAGAGTCTGCTGCAGCTCTTGTCTCTTGATTAGGCCCTGGAGCCAAGGCTTCCAGGAGGAGCCATGCTCATCAGCTGTCAGTCAGGAGGCAGCCTGTCCCTCCCAGGCGCTGCCCCTGCCACAGGAGGGTGACCGGACTGTAAAAATGAAATAGACTTCAGTGGGATGCCAGAAATTCATTTTCTCCTTCAGATGCTTTCATCTCACTCATTTCACTGTGTTTACAGGCCCACAGGTTTCCTGAGGGCAGCCATGATTTAGATTTACAGTTCCCCAGGCAGTCTGATTCTGAGGAAAAGTTATAACACCTGTAATGTATTACTGTCTCCTAGAGGAGCAAAGCATGTCAGGGGCTGTGGAGGTTGGCTACCCCAATAACTGCAGGCTCTCTCTGCACTGCAGCACCAACAAAGGCAGGCTGGGCTGCACGCCTCAGCCTCTCTCCTTATCTGTCTGCATGTAGGCACGCAACACACTCGGGCTCTTAGAGATTGGGTGATGGCGATGCTGATGGGGAGGTGGGGTGGTGGTGACTTCAATGTTTCATTAAAAGAGGCTCTGCATGGCCACTCCCCAGACAGTCCACAGGACCAAGTTCCGATATTAGGCCCCCAAATGACTGGGTTTGCAGGGGAAGGAACCATAAGGCAGTCAGGCTGGGATGGGGGACGTGATTGCTGTTAGCAAAAGCAGAAGCTCCCTACAAAATCTTGTCTCTCTTGTTGATTCCTTTTGCTTAAAATCTGGTGCATCTTTGCTAAGGAAAGTAGAACTGGCATTAGGCTAGTCCTGAGGGGGGCTGTCAAATGGGGCACAGGACAGGTGAGCAGGGGGACTCCCTTGAGGATGCAGATGTTGCCTCTCAGCTGGGGACCCACTTAGGGGGCAAAGCCATGAGGGAGTCACTTTTTGAAGTGGATGGCAGTGACGGGCATTGTTCAGCCTGCCTCTAGTACCAGCTCTCAGATGTGGAGATCAACAGGTTCATTGTCTTTCCCCACAAGCCCTTTCCTTCTTCTCAAGGATCCCTTATGAGTCCAGCTCACCATTTCTCATGTAACAGTGTCTGTCTGGCTTCCCTAAGGGTGGAAGATACATAGAGATGCTCATTCGCTTGTGTTCCTCAAGTGTGGGAGGGGCCTCTTCCTCTCAACAGTGAGAGCTGTTCTGGGCAGTGAGTATGAGGACTAGGTGGCTAACAGTGTGTTTGAATCACCATCCTTATGACTATAAAGTTAAATGTGGTTATTAATAATGAAAAATTACATACCATTAGGAGTACTCTTGCCTGGAAAATCCCATGGACAGAGGAGCCTGGTAGGCTGCAGTCCATGGGGTCGCTAAGAGTCGGACATGACTGAGCGATTTCACTTTCATGCATTGGAGAAGGAAATGGCAACCCACTCCAGTGTTCTTGCCTGGAGAATCCCAGGGACGGGGGAGCCTGGTGGGCTGCCGTCTATGGGGTTGCACAGAGTGGGACACGACTGAAGCGACTTAGCAGCAGCAGGAGACTGTTACCCAGAACCCAAAGATCATCTAAAATCTTGAAAGAACACAATAGGCTCTATTATTAGTGTTTTTCTTGTATCTGCCAACAGGTTCTAATGTTTAGGGGGTAGCCACAGTTGTAAGTTTGGTACGTTATTTTTAATTGTTACTAAGCCACTTGAAGATGGAAAAAGTTTGGTCATTTTGGGTCCTCGAATGCCTGAAGACTAGGACCTCCTTTCATTTTAACTCCACCCCCCACCCCCCGTCCCACCCCTCTCCTCACCCCTGCTGATTTAACTTCACCATGTGAATAAGAAGTCAACTTACTGTTGTTATTTTGTTGTTACTGTTGTTTTGAGCACTGAGATTTCATTTCTGCACTTCTCTTTTTTTTTCCTCAACCCCTCTTCCACTGAAATCTTGATGGAGAGTCTGAAATCTTGTATCTGAGGGTTTCTACCAGCCTTCCTCTTAATAAAGCATATTTAGAAATATGCTTTGAGTGATTGTCAAAGCATAGTGCTAGACCAGCAGCATTGACATCACTTGGGGACTGGTTATGCAAATTCTCAGGTCCACCCCAGCCATGTTAAAGTGAATTCTAGAAGTGGGGCTCAACAAACTGTGTTAAAGAGCTCTCAGGTGATTCCCGTGCAGGCTCAAGCTTAAGAATCCCTGATAATGGTAAGGCCTTCTCCCAAATAAACAGGCAAAGTCTGGTTTAAAGTGGCCATGGGTAAATTCTGTGTGTGAAACACTCATTTATCCTTTTCTTTCAAATTCTGGGGCCTTTAGGCTGTTCCCAAGTAGATAGCCTGTTCCTCACACTCTCCTGGACTGGGTCTAAGCCATGCCAGACGAGGGACAGACGTTCTTGGAAAGTGGGGCCACTCTTCTCTTTCTGTTCATGGGCCTCTTGCCTGTCTTAAAAAATATTTGGCTTCCCTAGTGGCTCAGTTCGGAGAAGGCAATGGCACCCCACTCCAGTACTCTTGCCTGGAAAATCCCATGGATGGAGGAGCCTGGTAGGCTGTAGTCCATGGGGTCGCTAGGAGTCAGACACGACTGAGCGACTTCACTTTCACTTTTCACTTTCATGCATTGGAGAAGGAAATGGCAAGACACTCCAGTGTTCTTGCCTGGAGAATCCCAGGGACAGGGGAGCCTGGTGGGCTGCCGTCTTTGGGGTCACACAGAGTCGGACATGACTGAAGCGACTTAGCAGCAGCTTAGCAGCCGATTTATTGTTAGCCATGATCTAGCATACGGAAAGAAAAAAAGTCAAGCTTTCTTGAAGTTGTAACATTTCAGTCAGGGTTATTAGATGTATTTAAAATATGGAGCCATTGGGAAGGACTGACCAAAAGCTTGGGGATCTCAAAGGAAATTTTTCTATTTCTTTTTTTTTTAATTAGAGGATAATTACTTTACAGTATTGTGATGGTGTTTTTGCCATACATCAACATGAATCAGCGTTAGGCATACCTATGTCCCCTCCCTTGTGAACCTCCCTCCACTTCCCTCGTCTCCCCACTCCTTTAGATTGTCACAGAGCACTGGCTTTGGGTTCCCTGTGTCATATATCAAACTCCCACTGGCTGTCTGTTTTACATATGATAATGTATATGTTTCAGTGCTGTTCTTTCAATCCAAGGGAAATTTGATCTAAAGGATAGGCCAAAGATTCAATGTCTACGTGAGCAACAGAGAGGGTCTAGCGCTCTGGTGGACTCAGCAAACTCTGTTTCCTTTGCCTTCTGGAAACATATTTCCCGGCTCCTCTTGCAGTTAAGTAGAGCCATGTGATTATCTTCTGGCCAAATGCCAGATCTGGTCCCATGTCCTGTGCATGCTGTCTTTCCCCTTCCACTGGATGGTGTGCAGGAGAAAGAGGGCCTAGAGCATGTGGATTCACAGGACGCAAGGAGCCTGGTTCCTGAATGACGGAACAGAGCAGAGACCTCACTGCACCCTTTTCCCCGTCTGGCCCCCAACACATACTTGTGTTCCATCCCATGCTGGACTCTGACATGGGTAAGAAAGAAAGTCTTATCATGTCAAATTGCTGAGATTTTGGGGTTTATGTTTTATATGATGAAATCAGTGATTTTTCACATGGTTGAAAACAGTTTAGGAACTTCATCTCTTGATAAAAGTCAAATACTTACGCCTCCATCCCTTGTGGCTAATGAATTTTTTTCTTTCTCTATCACCAATACTCACCTTTATCGAGCAAGTTCACCTTGCCAAAGAAGACCGGTAAGATCATCAATTTGGATAAATACCCCCAGAAGGACATGCCAATTTACATAATAGTAATACAAAGAAAGTGTTCAAGAGAAGAAAGTAAGATTTTATTAGGCAAGCTTTTCTTCCATTCAGTGCAGTTTAGAACATTAATAATCTTAAGGAGAACATCTCTTCTTTTTTTATATACTAGAAAAAATTAATATAATTAAATGGCTTAAAAGATATTAGAGCATAATAATAATAGCTTACATTTGTAGTAGGCTTAATATGGGCCAGTCATTTTGCTAAGCACTTTACATGAATTATTTCCTTAAAAGATAAAGAAATTGAGTCCTGGGAAGTCAGGTAATTTGCTCAAGTTTACATAGCTAGGAAGCAGCAAATCCAGGAATCCAGTAACCCAAGACAGCCTGGCTCCAAAGTCCATGCTCTTAAATACCATACTCTCCCTAATAAAAGATCAAGAAATGTCAAGTCATCTTTAAGATGAATGGTGCATTCTGATCATCTTTAATGAACAAACAGATCCATATTTCTAGACCAAAAAATCCACTTTAATTTTCTTTTTGTAACAAAGGCCTTTGAGATGGCAGGTGCATTATGGCCACTCTGATTGGGACTTCTGACTAATACGCTGTCTGATCTGTTCTGAGTCCTCACTGTTGATTCTCCTTCCCCATGGACATGTTGCTTGGGATTTATGTGATTCTTCTGCACTTTGTTATAGTGCGGCCAGATCCACCTTACCTGACCCTGTTCTCCAAGAGTACCCAGGCCTGCTTCCTGGATGAGAGCAAACCAAAGGTGAAAAAGGCATCCGGAGAGTGAATCTGGCCAAGTTCCTTAAAGATTCAGCTTTGATTTTCGTTCTTCTGCAAAACATTACTGCCATGATAGCACTCTAGCTTGGCTTGGGATAGCTACAGCAGAATTTCTTGCTGTTCCTATATTAAGAATGTGTTCTCAGAAACAGCTGGTGTGTTACAAATGCAACTGAGTGCCTTAGGAAGTGAAATGATTGGAATCCCACTCCTAAGCATGCAGGCTGTCGATATTTGAGGGTTGGTAAATGACATGGCAGGAAGGATGCCACAGGGACCAGAGACGTTAGAGCTTGAGAGAACCAAGCTCCATGTGTCTCATGGCTTTGTCAACATGACTTTTACCTAACCATGACCATGGAGTACTGTTGTAGGAAGTTTATATTTGTACATCAGTTCTCAAGTAAGATGTTGGCTGAGGACAGTGCTTCATGACAGTCTTCATGGACAAGCATGGGTGGCATATGGGTAGCTGTGAGCAGTTTTTCTTCATTTCTTTGGAGATAAAATGGCCAAATTAGAGGAGGAAGATTTTTTATTTAATCAGATATTAGGAAAATGCCCCAATATTAAAGGATATATTAGCCGTAAAAGATTCACAGTCTCTTAAGAATAATCACAATGAACGTTAGTAGAATGATGTGTGGTTTGCAATTCAACTTTACATGTATTGTCCCAGTTGGTCTTTCAGAAAAGATAAGTGGGAGGGACAAATGTCACTGTTTTCATCCCCATTTTAAAGATGGAGAAACTGAGATCAAAGAGGTTAAGTGACTTGCCCAGCCTATCTACCTAAGAAGTGATGCTGCATTCATTACCTTTCTGACCTCCTTCCTTGACTATCAACTTTTAGCTTACAGGACAGTGTATCCCACAATTTTAATTTACTATCTTGATCATTCTTTTTCAGTTTTATTTCTTGAACTTTTTTCTGTCTTCCTTGAAGTACTGACATTCCAGATTTTCATTTACCTTTTCCTTTTTCTCCCTTTTTTGATAAACTCTCATTAGGAAAACTCATCCATCCCCATTGGAACGAAATCAGTGATGGATTTATTCAACATTCACTTCAACCTCCTAATATTTTATCTTCCTATACAGTAAAAGCGGGACAGTTAAAAAAATGAATTGTATTTCCCAGACTCCCTTGCAGCTAGATCTCAGGGTACAAAATAAGTTCTGCTGATTAGATAATATGTAAGATATTTTAACATCTTTAATGAGATATGATTCACATACCATACAATTCAGCCATTTAAAGTATATAATTTGATGACTTTTAATACATTCAAAGAGTAGTATAACCACCATGATAATCAAGAAAATATGTACTTTCAAAAGGCAAAAGTGAGACCAAAGCCATCTATTTGCTGCTTTTGATGATTATTGCTGGTGAGCACAATCATGGAGGCTTTGGGCTCTTCTGAAGCAGTTTTGTAGTATCCAGTCACTGACTTCCTATATGTCAAGAGGCACTTGCAGCAGTGGAGTAGTGGCTTCCTGATTGCTTGATTGAGCTACCTAATTATGATGGTGATTGTAGCTTTCCTCACACATTAATTCTGCAAACATCTTCTGGGCGTTATTCCTGAAAATCCAATTTCAAACCTGCTCCTCCAGCCTTTCCAACAATTTCATGAATGCTTAATTCCCTGTATTAATTCCTTGCTGAGAAAGTAGTGAGAGTAATTTGTCTCTTCCAAATAGACCACTTTGAGCTCAGTTTTTGTATTTTTAACTTTCAATTTCTCTACTTCGAGGGTACCTCCTAGTCAACCTTCCCCAAACTGAACTGATTATGCTCACTCACAAGTCTGAGCATCCTGAGTCTCTCACTTCATCGAACGTCTCTACCAACAGCTCAGTTAACAGGTCAGTAATCTTGGAGTCATCCTTAACCACCTTTCCTTCCAACTTCCCTCTTGACCCAAAAACCAAATCCTAAATCTGAAGGTTTGCTATCATCTCTGGTTAGACATTCTTTCTCTCTTGCTTGGGTTGTTACAAAGAGTGACAGCCCTTACTCCTAACTGGACCCCTTCATATTCTCAGATCAGCCTACATGTAGACCAGATGATTTACCGAAAGCACCATTCTCATCATTGTCATGCTCTTTCTTAAAACCCTTCAGTAACTCCTCTTGCCTAAAAGTAAAATGTAGGATTGAAGTTCCTCACCACAGTGTTCAAAGCCCTTCATGATGGGTCTCTGTCTAGCATTCTAGACTCATTTTCTGCTTTTTCTTTTCTCACTTTTTATGCTTCAGTCATATTAGACTATACACTATGGCTTTTCACACTCTTATTTATTTTTGAGTAGGCAGTTTCTCAATTGTAATTTTACTGTTGATTTTTTAATTTAAATTTTCTTTTTGTCCTTCAAAAACCCTACTTAAGTGTCATCTCTTTGACTGTGAAGCCTTTATTGCCCAAGTTCCCTAAATGCCCTGTACACACCTCAGTGTAATCAGTCACAGCCTTCTCTCATCCTCCCTTCTACTTGATGTATCCTATATGGCCTGTGTCTCACGTGTTGTGCTTATCCCCTAGTCTGGTACTGTGTCTCACTATCTCTGTGCACCTAGCACAGAGTGTGACACACAGCAGATACTCCAAATGATTTAAGAGCATAACTGAACTGCAACCCATTACCAAATCTAATCATCTTTCTACTAAAGGTTTAGAATAAAAGGTGGCTAAATCAAATATTAATATAAGTAGGGTTGAAGATACCATGGTATAATAAAGAAACCACTCTTCTGTATACATTCCCCTTTGTAGATAAATACCCAAAACATTGTAAGTGGTTATTTGAACAGATATTGTACACCAGTGTTCATAACAATACCATCCACAGTAGCCAAAATGTGGAAGCAACCCAAATGCCCATAGATGAACAGATAAACAAAAATGCAGTATTTTCACATAAATGCAACATTATTCAGCCTTAAAAAGGAAGAAAATTCTGATACATGCTACAGCATAGATGAATCTTGAAGACAATTGCTAAATAAGCCAGATACAAACAGATATATATTGTATGATTTCACTTATATCAGATATCTCTACCTTATATAGCAGTCAAATTCATAGAGAAAGTAAACTTCTGATTTCCAGAGGCTAGAGGGATAGGGGAATGGGAAGTTATATTTTAACTTCAATTTGGGATGAAAAAAAATGCAGATGCGTGGTGATTGTTTCACTACAATGTAAATATACTTAATGCCACTGAACTGAGCACTTAATATGGATAAAATGGTAAATCTTGTGTTATATATATTTTACCACAATAAAGAAAGCATTCTTCTGTTCAGGATACATGAATTCTATTCTCAGATCTTCCATCAAACAGCAATGTAAAACTGAACGTGATACTCTACTCTCCTAGGGTTCAGTTTCCTTACCTATCTAAAGGGAATAAAGGCTTGACAGTCTCTTCTAGCTTTAAAATGATCTTGCTACCTATTAGAAGATCTAAGCCTATTAATATTTGGTGAAGGGTCCATGTCAGTGACCACACTGCAGGAGATTCACTACACCTCAACCTTGGAGAACTTCCACAGTTCTTCTCCTGGGGGCTCTTGGGGGACAGCTGAGCTTCCGCAGGATGCTCCTAGTGATGACTGACTGCAATATGATACTTCCTCTGTGTCCACGACGTATCACCAAGGGAACAGAATGTCTCTTCAGGATTCAATTAACCGTTAATTCATTTAGCATTTATTAAGTATTTGCCATATGTCAGAGTCTACTAAGTATCAGGACTACAGGTAATCTGTAAGACGTGTGGTTCTGAGTACTCACAGTACTGTGGGAGACACCAACTTCTTAACAAATACTGAAAATGATTTTGCATTTGAAAAATCAAAACATATATTTACAAAGAACTGTGGGATTCCTATGAGGAATAAAACATCACAGAGAAGGTTAATTCTGTATTAATCTTGAATGAGGAGTTCATGAAAAAGGAGCTGAGTGAAAGAACTCCTGATTGTCCTCTTGCATCACCCACTGTGTTCATGCTGCCCCAACATGGCAGCTGGGCTATGAGAACAACTCAGGAAAGGTGGCCATATGCATGGCAGGATGGCTTCTATAAATAGCATTTTTTCTTAAACCTGATATCTTCTGATATATTCTCATAGATACACCCTCTCTTAATAGCCTTTAAAGACTCCCTTAGGCAAAAATAAAATATTACTCACAATTGCTATTCTCTTAATAGCTTTACCAGTGTTTGCTGTTCCAATGTCAACAGTCATTATATAGCTTGGCTTTCAATGTGGGATTAAACCTTCTTTTATTCTTTTAATCATCAGAAAAGCAATTGGGTAGTTAGTATGCTCTTTGGAATTCCATCGCAAAAGAATGAAGTTCTGCCAGATTCTGTCTTGGAAGAAGAAAACAGACGCAAAAGGTGAAAAGAAAGGAAAAAAAAAAAGCTCCTGAAAGGGAGGTGCTGACAGGTTACACCAGTCACAGAACAGACATGCAGCACCCAAGGGTCACCGACTTGGAAGACGTGCCAAAGTTAGCCAGCCGGTCCCAGCATGCAGAGGCTGGAAGGGAACTAATTAATTAAAGAATATCAAACATGTTGTCAGAATGCAGACAGCAGAAGATAAAATGGACTTCACATAGTTTAACCAGTAGGAGAGGAGTAAGATCATACTAAACTCATAAAAAATTTCTTCAAAAAAAATAAGTTTAACACATTTGATTCTATCATGATTAGAAGAAAAATTGCTCTTTCAAATTCTGACCAAAGAGAGGAACCAAAGTCTTCCTAAAAAAAAAAAGAACTAAATATTAACATTTATTGAGCACCTACTATGTGCAAAACACCAAGAGAAGCCTTCTGGGCAAATAAGTTAACGCTTGCATTTACATTGTATTCTATGTAGAGTTTTGCAGTGTTTCAGCCTGGATGCCATTTTGTTTATGTTGCCTCATTTAATTCTTGTGACAGCAAGTGGAAGGAGATGTTATTTTCACAGATGAAGAAGCAGGTAACAGACCTAGGTCTTAACTCTGATTTCCCAGTGCACTGACTGTGTTATGTTTTTTTTTTTTGTTTTAAATTAGAGTTGATTTACAGTGTAGTGTTACTTTCAGACATACAGCAAAGTGAATCTATTATACATATACATATATCCACTTTTTTAAGATTATTTTCCCATATAGACCATTACAGAGTATTGAGTAGAGTTACGTGTGCTCTCTAGGTCCTTAGTAGTAATCTATTTTTGAAAAAATTTGTTTTGGCTGAACTGGTCTTTGTTGCTGCGTGTGGGCTTTCTCTAGTTGCAACCAGCAGGGGCTATTGTCTAGTTGCGGTGCACGGGCTTCTCACTGCAGTGTCTTCTCTTGTTGCAGAGCATGGGCTCTAGGGTGTGCAGGTTAAGTAGTGGTGGTGCATGGGCTCAGTTGCATGTGGAATCTTCCTGGATCAGGGATCGAACTGGCATCCCCTGCATTGGCAGCAGATTCTTAACCAATGGACCACCAGGGAAGGCCTAGTTATCTATGTAGTGTAGCGTGTACCTGTGTTACCTTTGAAAGTTATACCTCACTGCACCTGAAGCCCCCTCTCTTCCCTCTATTCCACAGGGAAGCCAGGCAGTAGTCACTGCAATAAGAATGGCTTCAATGGGGGTGACTAAGGAAAGAGTCCATCTGCTTTGCTGGCCTAAGCAAAATGCTGACACGGACAGGGTTTGCCTCAAACATTTTTTCCTCTCTCTTAAAAAGTTTTTACTTCTCAAGGTATGAGACTTCAAATTCTCCTCTCCCTCCTTTCAAAAACCTGCTCTCGAGTCCTGCCTTCACATCAGGCTGTAAAATTCCCAAGAATCTTTTTTGGTGTCAACTCTTTCAAGAACATCTCTGTTTTAACAGGGAGCTAAGCATTGAACTAAGATTCCCTAAGCAGTCTTTGATCTGTCTGGAAACTTTAGAATCTTACCTGGGAGAGTTCTCCTGCCAGGCTGCTTTAAGGGCATGCTGTTAGCATGCGTCTCCATTTGTGGCTGGAGCTGGGATGCAGGCTCATAGATTCATGTCGTTGCTAGGGAAGAATGCTGTAATCCATTGCCACCATAGGCAGGTTTCTGCATCTGTCAGCAGATATTCCTCTTCTGAACCTTTACATTTTGATGCTGTCTTTGGGCCTAAACATAATGTTAAAAATTACTGCTCATGATGGAAAAAGATAACAAGAGAAAGAGTGGTTGTTTCCATGCCCACTTAAATGGGACCACCCTGCCCATCCATCACGTGCCTTGTGACTATGGTTTGGAAGGAGAGAAACCTTTACTGCGTAGGGCCCCCCTCCTTTCCTAATCAGCTCACACTCGGTCCTTTCTTTATGTTCACAACCTGCTGCCAACAGATCTTAGAATTGCAGAAATATAAATAAATAAATAAAATGGTTGTCCCTTACAAGAATATCAGATACCTCTGCTTTTAGTAAAGAAAGGAAAATACAGCTTCCGGACATTGTTAAAGAGGGCAAAGGAGTTGGTAGCTCATGGTATCTACTTATGGCCTGAATTCACACTAACTAGCAGTCAACTACTCCCTTAACCTTGAGGCTGTTCTTGCTTAGATTCTCAATAATAATTTCTCCCTTAACCAGGGGGTACCATTGCCACTTACTTAAATTATCCTCACAGGGATGATAAATGCCTGCTCTGGGGTTCCTATTTGCTGTATTCTTCTTCAGAAACTTGGAAATAGAAGTTTTCATCTTGTTTCAGACCACTCTGTTGAAAGTTTTGAAAGAGCTGGAAAAAGAAAGGGACAGAAATAATATCCATGGAGTGTGTATTATATAGCTGGTCTTTCGTGTAAATGCCTTTACTAAGATCAGATCAGATCAGATCAGTTGCTCAGTCGTGTCCAACTCTTTGCAACCCCATGAATCGCAGCACGCCAGACCTCCCTGTACATCACCAACTCCAGGAGTTCATCCATCGAGTCAGTGATGCCATCCAGCTATCTCATACTCTGTCATCCCCTTCTCCTCTTGCCCCCAATCCCTCCCAGCATCAGAGTCTTTTCCAATGAGTCAACTCTTCGCATGAGGTAGCCAAAGTACTGGAGTTTCAGCTTTAGCATCATTCCTTCCAAAGAAATCCCAGGGCTGATCTCCTTCAAAATGGACTGGTTGGATCTCCTTGCAGTCCCAGGGACTCTCAAGAGTCTTCTCCAACACCACAGTTCAAAAGCATCAATTCTTCAGCACTCAGCCTTCTTCACAGTCCAACTCTCACATCCATACATGACCACTGGAAAAACCATAGCCTTGACTAGACGAACCTTTGTTGGCAAAGTAATGTCTTTGCTTTTGAATATGCCATCTAGGTTGGTCAAAACTTTCCTTCCAAGGAGTAAGCATCTTTTAATTTCATGGCTGCAGTCACCATCTGTAGTGATTTTGGAGCCCCCAAAAATAAGGTCTGACACTGTTTCCACTGTTTCCCCATCTATTTCCCATGAAGTGATGGGACTGGATGCCATGATCTTCGTTTTCTGAATGTTGAGCTTGAAGCCAACTTTTTCACTCTCCACTTTCACTTTCATCAAGAGGCTTTTGAGTTCCTCTTCACTTTCTGCCATAAGGGTGGTGTCATCTGCATATCTGAGGTTATTGATATTCTCCTGGCAATCTTGATTCCAACTTGTGTTTCTTCCAGTCCAGCGTTTCTCATGATGTACTCTGCATAGAAGTTAAATAAACAGGGTGACAATATACAGCCTTGACGAACTCCTTTTCCTATTTGGAACCAGTCTGTTGTTCCATGTCCAGTTCTAACTGTTGCTTCCTGACCTGCATTCAGATTTCTCAAGAGGCAGATCAGGTGGTCTGGTATGCCCATCTCTTTCAGAATTTTCCACAGTTTAATGTGATCCACACAGTCAAAGGCTTTGGCATAGTCAATAAAACAGAAATGGATGCTTTTCTGGAACTCTCTTGCTTTTTCCATGATCCAGCGGATGTTGGCAATTTGATCTCTGGTTCCTCTGCCTTTTCTAAAACCAGCTTGAACATCAGGAAGTTCACGGTTCACATATTGCTGAATCCTGGCTTGGATAATTTTGAGCATTACTTTACTAGCGTGTGAGATGAGTGCAATTGTGCGGTAGTTTGAGCGTTCTTTGGCATTGCCTTTCTTTGGAATTGGAATGAAAACTGACCTTTTCCAGTCCTGTGGCCACTGCTGAATTTTCCAAATTTGCTGGCATATTGAGTGCAGCACTTTCACAGCATCATCTTTCAGGATTTGGAATAGCTCAACTGGAATTCCATCACCTCCACTAGCTTTGTTCATAGCGATGCTTTCTAAGGCCCACTTGACTTCACATTCCAGGATATCTGGCTCTAGGTCAATGATCACACCATCATGATCATCTGGGTTGTGAAGATCTTTTTTGTACAGTTCTTCTGTGTATTCTTGCCATCTCTTCTTAATATCTTCTGCTTCTGTTAGGTCCATACCATTTCTGTCCTTTATCGAGCCCAGTCTTTTTGATTGCCATTATACAGTTGGGTATACCAGTCCCATACATTGTACTGAACTTGCCTAAGGTCAAGTTGGGCTTGCATGAATTTGCAAGCCCAGTGACATGAGCCACTCTACCATCCCACCTCCCTGAACCATTATCCCTGACAATCACAGTCCCAGTTCTAGACTCTCTTTGTTATCTCTATAACATGAAGAAAGTGGAAGGTTCTTAAGTTCTACCACAATCACTTTGGGTGGCAGATTTATTGCTCTAACTCTGGAAACAATTGCTGATTCTCTCCCCAAGCTACAGTGCAGCTGAGGCCAGAGGGAACACTGAAGAAGGTGTGGATAAGCAACACAGAGTCACAATACTGGATGGACTTGATGATCATCTTGGTCTCTTCTTTCATTGATATCAGGAGCCCTGAGCCCCATAAAGAGACTTTGATGTGTATAAAGTCATACAAGGAATTAAGCTCAGTTTAGAATCCAAACCTCCCAAATCCAGTGCTTCAAATGCGTCCCTTTGATCACGCTGTGTTTCTTCACCCATACCACCTCTGAACCACAGGATGAGGGCTGGATGTTGCCTCTAGGGATTTGCTGAGAAAGAACCATTCCACACAGAGCACTGCTTCAAGATACCAAGCCATTCAGATAAAGACCCTAGATATTCACAAGCCATTCAACCCCCACGATAGGATATATCCTGTGCTGAGATCAGAGTTAGCAGTGCAGTTCCTAGCACATGACACCTTGCTTATTTTGATTTATCCGTTGTCTAAAAGATGATCCAGAAGTTGGGTGCTACTTCTAAATCACCAGGTTTTTCATTGTAAGTGACAACCTTTGCATTTTATTAGCATGGTCTACTTTTTAATAAGCCTTTACTGGCCCAATATATCATAACAACATCATTAAACCATTCCTCTCTACTGGTTATAAATTGCCTTGATGGTGTTGTAATGACGTTTCCCAGAGCACCTTTGACAGAATGAGTCTCAAGATCCAGGAATGTTATTGTCACAGCAGAATGACATCCCAGCCCAGCCTGGATCCCCTCCTCAAGGCAAAGGCTTGTGGTGCCTAGGAAAAGGAGAGAGGTGACTGTCCAGGGTGCCACGGATGTGTCTGTCATTGATAAGCTGTTACACTTTGGAAAAGCCGCTTAACCTCTTTGGGCCTCCTCTTTACCTGTAAAATAAAACCTTCCTTGTCTGTCTCATAGGGTTACTGTGAGGAACAAAGAAGATAATGTATATGAAAGCACTTTGAAGAACCAGTTGGATTCTCTAGAAACCAGACTCTGAGATAGATTTGAGCCTGCAGGGTATTTATCAGAGAGTGCCCTGAGATCATACCCCTGGAAGAGGGGAGGAGGAAGTAGTGTTGGACAGGGGAAGAAAACCAGTAGCTTATCAGGCCCTCTAACAGCCTCAGTCACACCCATGAAAAAACCTAGAGCTAATTTGGCCTTTCAGCAGGGTCTCATGTTGTCTGAAATAGCCAGGGTTTTTGTGTGTGTGTTCAGTCGTGTCTGACTTTGCTCCAGACTCCTCTGTCCATTGGATTTTCTAGGCAAGAATACTGGAGTAGGTTGCCATTTCCTTCTCTGTGCTTTATGCTGCTGCTGCTAAGTTGCTTCAGTCGTGTCCGACTCTGTGCGACCCCATAGATGGCAGCCACCAGGCTCCTCCATCCCTGGGATTCCCCAGGCAAGAACACTGGAGTGGGTTGCCATTTCCTTCTCCAATGCATGAAAATGAAGAGTGAAAGTGAAGTCGCTCAGTCGTGTGCAACTCTTAGCAACCCCATGGACTGCAGCCCACCAGGCTCCTCCATCCATGGGATTCTCCAGGCAAGAGTACTGGAGTGGGGTGCCATTGCCTTCTCTGTGCTTTATAGCCACCATCAGTTAGTCATTAAATGTCAATTGCCTCAAGAAGTAGTAAGACCCTGGGCTCGGTGACTCTCTGCAACTGAGATATGACAAGTGAAGGCTGTGCTGAGAGCATTCCTGGTAGCTAGGGTGAAAGTTCTTTCGTTTTTTTTTTTTTTTTTTAGTATTCTTTTCCATGATGGTTTAATCATAGGATACGGAATACAATTCTCTCTGCTATACAGTAGGACCTTGTTGTTTATCTATTCTGTATGTAATAGCTTACATCTGCTAACCCCAGCCTCCCATTCCATCCCTCCCCCAGCCTTCTTCCCCTTGGCAAACACCAGTCTGTTCTATATGTTCATGATTCTGTTTCTGTTTCATAAGTAGGTTAATCCGTGTTGTAATTTAGATTCCACAGATAAGTGATACCATGTGGCATTTGTCTTTCTCTTTCTGACTTCACTCAGTATAAGAATTTCTAGTTGCATTTATGTTGCTGCAAATGATATTCTTTTTTATGGCTGATTAATATTCCATTATATATATGTACAACAATCTTCTTTTTTTAAGTTTATTTATTTCTAATTGAAGGATAATTGCTTTACAATATTGTGTTGGTTTCTGCAATACATCAACATGAATCAACCATAGGTATATTTATGTTCTCTCTCTCTTGAACCTCCTACAACTATCTTCTTTATGCCTTCATCTGTCAATAGACATTTAGGTTGTTTCCATGTCTTGGCTATTGTGAATAATGCTGCTATAAACATGGGAGTGCTTGTATCCTTTCAAATTATAGTTTTGTCCAGAGTCCAAATGTATTCCCAGGAGTGGGGTTGCTGGATCGTCTTGTAGTCCTGTTTTTAGTTTTCTGAGGAAACTTCATACTGTTTTCCACAGTGACTGCTCCAACTTATGTTTCCACCAACACTGTAGAGATTTTCTTTTTCTCCACATCCTCTCCATCATTTGTTATTTGTAGACTTTTTAATGATAGTCATTCTGGCTGGTATGAGGTGGTACCTTGTTGTCGTTTCACTTTGCATTTCTCTAATCATTAGCGATGTTAAACATCTTTTCATGTGCCATCTGTGTCTCTTTTGGAGGGATGTCTGTTTCAGTCTTCTGCCTAATTTTTGACTGCATTTGTTGCTGTTGTTGAGTTCTATGAGCTGTTTGTATATTTTGAAGATTAAGCCTTCATCTGTTGCATCATTTGCAAATATTTTCTCCCATTCTGTAGGTTGTCCTTTTGTTTTCTTTATGGTTTCCTTTGCTGTGCAAAAGCTTGTAAGTTTGCCTATGTCCCATTTGTTTATTTTTATTTCTGTTGGCCTTGGGAGACTGACTTAATAAAGCATTGGTATGATTTATGTCAAATAATGTTTTGCCTATATGAAAATTCTTTCCTTAAAGACAGAATCTTGTTGGCACAACAGTTTCCACCCCAGATTCACTTCATATTCAGGAATTAAGATCTTCCAAGATTCCAGTGAGCATTTTTTTCCTGGGGAAAACTCAAATGGGGAATATAAATGGGATGAACTATAGTCCCTGCTGCTGCTGCTGGTCTCAGAACCATAACAGATATTTCCCCCCACCCTTCTCCTGTTATCCATCTGAGATTCCCCTCACCTCTGCAAGTACTTCTGCTTGTCTTGATTGCTGACCTGGTATGGTGATCCAGATGGGTTGAGCTTGATGGGTTTGGAAACCTGATCCTGGTACCCTTTTTAGGTCAGACTTGGTTTATTTGTCTTTTTACATTCATCATTAGGTAATGGCATTTCAAGAGACATTCAAATATGCACCTGGATGCCAAACATAGTCTTGCCTGCCTTCATTGTGCCAAAGTAGCTCTCTGATGAGGATCAGTTACCTCTGCAAAGATCGCATCTCTTCTTATCCACAGGTCTTTAGACGCAGGAATCTACAAAATAACAGATAAAGCTGTGTCTCTTGACTAAAAGGCTCCTTCTTGGGTGACCAGGACCACTAAACCCACAGAGATTAAAGTTGTGAGAATGGAAAGCATACATTTCCTAATTGGGCCACAGTGACTAGACCACTCCTGCTTCTGTACCTTGGTTCTCAGGTCCGCATGTTCTGATTATTGGAGACAGAGCCACTTAGGCAGATCTTTGGTTCAAGGTTTGTACTGTGCCCTAGAGGTTGGCACACCTTCCTTATAATATTGCTTCTGAGTTGGTAGTTTAGCCATGACTTCCACAAGCCATTCTAATACACTTTCTTGGCAGGTATGTCTGGATGGTCAGATATGTTCTATGACCAGTGGATCTCACAGACTATACTGTCTCAGTCTTTGCCTTATAGGGCCCCACAGTCTGATTCTAAGATAGAACTAGAATTCTATGGTGGTGAATCAGACACTCTGTAAGCTCTTGAGAGTGCTTTTGCTGAATTTCCATGGGAAAGAAAGGCATACTCATACCTGAAAAATATTTCTATTTTTGTCAGAATGAATATGCCATTTCATTCAAATGAAATGCCATTTTCTGGACTGAAAAGGTCTCATGCAGTCAACTTGCCAGCAAGTGGCCAATTGGTTTCCTGACTGAGTGATATCATATCAGGATCTCAGCACTGGTCTCCGTTTCTGATAGACTAGATATTTAGTGTCAACAGTTTCTAGGACACCGTTATTAAGTGGTAGTCTGTGCTTTTGGAACATGAGCAGTCTCTGTCCCTGTGATGGTGGCCATTGTTCAACTGCCCATCATGCTAAAACTAAAGTGGCCAGTAACAGAGCCTGACTGACATCAGCTGGCCAAGTCATTTTGTCTAATCGGTGTTTGCACTCTCTTTTGTCTCAGAAACTCTCTATGGGATACTAAGACTCTTCACAAAGAATCCCCTCCTGTGCACATGTGTATTCTACTGCCACCACTCCCTGCCCTGTGAATTACCTTGTTGGTCATCTTCTAATCTTTTTCTTCCAAGTCCATGACCAGCCACCCAAGTTGTTCACCACTCTCTGTGAGTCTGTATATATTCAGATCTTAGGCCACTTATCTTTCCTCATTCTTCCTCTCCTTCTTTCACTATCCATTTCATGTTTTCCTCACCTCAGCCAGCTCCTCTGTTGATCCTCGTCACTTGCCTGGTTTGGTGACCCAGACACTTAAGCACAAAATGGTCTAAACACCTAGTCTTGGAGTTCTTCTCAGGTCAGAGAAGGGTAGATGATCAGGTTTATTTCCAAAAGCCCTTCTTGTTAGGAATACTTCCACACATAACTGTTTTTCAAGGCCAACCCAAGGTGAGGCTGTAGTGTATCTGTATATTTTCGATTTTGACACACAGGATGAGCTAGTTCATTTGTCTATGTGGCATAGGCTTTTTTCTTCTTGGTAGGGAAATCATAGGAACCTCTCTTCACTATCCTGTGCACCTGTGGGTGTGATCTGAGAGCGGACTGCTGGCACAACAGCGGGAGATGACATTAGAGTCTGGGTTCCGTGCCGCTGGCTTGATTTTCTTCTTTGGCCCTGCTTGTAACTTATTCTAGATGTACTTTTTCAGTCTTGTATTATATCGCTGCCGGGCTTGCTTGATATTATGACTTGGTGAATCAGACAGAACCCAGTTTATAATAGGCCATTCTGGATGCGTGGTCACTTGATGTCCCACAGGCAAATGCTCTGTATCTATAAGATACCAATAGCTATGTCAAATGTTGTTTTTCAAAAAGTATGTAATTCTTCGATGGGAGTGGCACAGCCTTGCTCCAGAAGCTCAGGCATCCATACTGTTATTCTTCTATTAGGGCTTACCATAAATTTCATATGATATTTTCCCTGTAAGTAATAACTCTAATATCATACCATTTTCAGTGTATTTACACTGTATCCTGAACCTGCCGTGCAAGTTCCTTTTCTACTCTGGTCTCTCTAAAAACTGACAGCCTTCTTGGCATGGGTGGAAGGAACATAGAGTATGCTGCCTTCAAGACACAAAGAGGCCTAATAGGCACTGTGCTTTAATTCTTCATGGTAGGAGAAATATGATGAAATAATTCAATATTTTACTTTGCATGGGGTGTCCCAGCATGCCTCTAAGCACTTGGACCTCTCAAAATTTTACTAATGCAGCAGCCTTCTTGATCTTTGTAAGAAGTGTCTAAATGCCAAAGCACATGCATCTTAGTGAGACCTCCACCGTGCTAGCAGCTTCTTGGTCATCTTGACCAATAAACATGATGCTATCGAAGTATGGATTAACGTGGTATTCTGTGGAATATCCAGATGGTTAAGATCTTTTCAAACTACATTATGTCAGAGGACAGGAAAAGTTAACACAGCCCTGAGGCAAAAGTATAAATGTATATTGATGTTCATTCCATGTGAATTCAAGCTGTCACTGCTTCCTTATTTAATAGGGAAAGAAAAGAATACACTTGTGAAATAAGTGGCTATATGTCATGTACCTGGGGCCATATTAATCTGCCCTAGCCAGGACATCATATCTGGTCCAGCAGCTGCAATTGGAGATGATATTTAGTTGTGTTTGCAGAAGTTTTTTGCCTTTAGAAGATATCTTTTTTTTTTTTTTGCAGGGACAAGACTGGTAGATGAGGTTGTGATGGGTACTAACATTCCCACATCCTTTAGATCTCATGGGATGCTCTTATTTCTGGCACACCCTGAATATGCAGCCTCTAACATTTTATCTTTTCCAGGGGAGAGGAGAAAGGAGCTGCTTTAGCCTTTGCCCTAAAGTTGCCCTTTTCCCACAAGTCGAAAGACCCACTTGGGGAGTTATGTGGACCATAAGCTATATCCACCCTAAATGTATACTTGGAGAGTGGTAAAAAGACTGAATTGGTAGGTTTGGGAGCCTAATGGTCCCACTGTGAGCTGAACTTTGCCCAGGATTCAATTTACTAAGTGGCCCCTCTAACAAAGGGAAGACAAAGGGAACATGTTAGTACTTTACATCTCTTGGCACTCCAGCAGTTCTGAAAATGTTTGGATAAGAGACTCAGACGAAGATGGTGTAATAGAGGTTCCTGAATTTCCCTCCTCTGACAGGCATACCAAATGTACAGTTACATAGAGCACAACTCCTGAAAGAAATCCAGCAACTAGCTGAGTGACTCTTTTACATCAGGCTACTGAGAAAACACCCACATTGACATTGATAGGAAAGGCTGAGACACACTCTCAACTCCACTCCCTGACACAGCAACATAAAGTCAGGAGGGAACCCCAACTCCCAGCTTCTCCATGAGAGTGAAAGGTTTGAACTTAACATCTAGGGTCTGAAGTTTTAAGGTTTCCACCCAAAGAATGGGTGCCCCCAGACACCTACCTCTGAGAGCCAAAGAGGCTCACATTTCCAAGTCCCACTGACTTGGAAAAAGTCAAGAAGAAGAAGAAAACCAAGAAGATGCTATTAATGGTGTACAAACATTCACCATAGCTCCTTACTCAGAGCTTAGCTCAGAGGGAACAGGCAGAAACACCCATCTCCTCCTTGTCTTTCCTTGGAAGGTGTTTCTCTATGTACTTTACAGGCTGCTGCCTGGAGGTTTAGCTAATTAGCATACATCTAGGTGCTGACTGCAGTCCTCCTTGGAATCTAGAGGAGGAGGTGGTCACTTCTTCACCCTTTGGCTCGTTACAACAAGGCCAAGTTGCCAGTATATCCCAGGAAGGTGCTTTACCACACATCTAGCACCCTAACTTTGATGGCTTCCATCCAAGGAACAGGAAGCCAAATCACTTAGCACTGATAGCCAGCGGGGTATGAATGCATTAGTCCCATAGGACTATGGCAAACAAATGGGTCCAGGGGCACTCTATACCTATACAGCCAGACTCAAGTGCAGAGAGGAGTAGGCAAAAAATGCTCAGCTTTCAGTTTCTTCCTGGAATGGGAAGCTACTGCCTGAGGGTTTGCCTTCTAATCAGCCTGCATATAGGTGATGACTGAGGTCTCCTCTTTGGGACACTTTGGACATGGATCTTGGCACACTTTCAACTACCGGGAGCCATTAGAACAAAGATGGGACCTTACACAATCACAGAAGTTTGAGAGGCAACCAGGAGCTTGGGCTATATTGATTGATGAGGTTCATCTCCTATGTGACACCAGTCCATCAAGATCAGAAGAGGTGGCTGTTTTACCTATCTGTGCAGAAACCAGCACACAGACTCTAGGGAAATAAAAAACCAAGGAGATATATTCCAAATGAAAGACTAAGATAAATCTCCAGAAACTGAACTTATTGATATGGAGATAAGTGGTTTACTTGCTAGGGAGTCCAAAATATCAGTCATAAAGAAGCTCCCTAAGGTCTGGAGGGTAATGCATGAGCAAAGTGAGAATTTCAGTAGAGATAGAAAATATGAAAAGAGTCAAACCGAAACCATAAAGCTGAAGAAAATATCAATTGAACTGAAAATTGCAGTAGAGGGGTGAATCAGGAGACTAGATCAGGTGGAACAAAGGCTCATGGAACTCGAAGACAGGGCACTGAAATTTATCCAGTCAGAAGAGCGCAAAGAAAAAAGAATGAAAACAAGTCGAGATAGCTTAAGGGACTTATGGGACACCATCATGAGGACCACTGTAAGCACTGTAGAGTGTCCAGAAGGAGAAGAGAGAGAGAAAGAGGCAGAAAGCTGAACTCAACAAAATAATGGCTGAAAACTTCTCTAACCTGGAATAGAAGCAGATGTCCAGATCCGGGAATCCCAGTACATTCCAAGTAAGATGACAAAGAGACCTACACCATGGTACATTGTAATTGAAGTTATATGTATAGCATAATTAGGTTAAAGATAAGTTAAAGAAAGAGAAAAGTTTTAAAGCAACAAGAGAAAAGCAACTTGTTATATACAAGATAGCTTTCATAACATTATAAGATTTTTCTGCAGAAATCTCACAGGCCAGGAGGGAGTGGGAAGATATATTCTAAGTGCTGAAAGAAAAACACTTTATTTGGCAAAGTTGTCCTTCAGAAGTGAATAAGAGATAAAGACTTTTCCAAAATATATAAGGGACTCAAACTGGAAACAAACAAAATCACACACACACACACACACACACACACGCAATTAAAAATGGGCAAGGGACCCGAATAGACATTTTCCAAAGAAGACATATAAATGGCCTAAAGGTACATGAAATGGTTCTTAGCCTCACTAATCATCAGGGAAATACAAATCAAAAACCACAATGAGATATTACCTCAAATCTGTTAGGATGTCTGTTACCAAAAGGAGAAGAGACAGCAAACGCTGGCAAGGATATAGAGAAAAGATTACCATCATGCCCTGTTGGTGGACATGTAAACTGGTGCAGCCATTATGGAAAACAGTATGAAGATTCCTCAAGAAATTTTTACAAAGAATTACCATATGAAACTGTGACACTGGAGAAGACTCTTGAGAGTCCCTTGGACAGAAAGGAAATCAAACCAGTCAATCCTAAAGGACATGCAACCCTGAATTCATTGGAGAGACTGATGCTGAAGCTGAAACTCCAATACTTTGGCCACTTGATGCGAAGAGTCAACTCATTGGAAAAGACCCTGATGCCAGGATAGATTGAAGGCAGGAGGAGAAAGGGGCAACAGAGGATGAGATGGTTGGTTGGCATCAACTCAATGGACATGAGTTTGAGCAAACTCCAGGAGACAGAGAAGCCTGGCATGCTACAGTCCATGGGTTCACAAAGAGTTGGACATGACTGAGCGACTGAACAACAGCAACAACCATATGATCCAGAAATCCCACTATGCCTGTGTACTCATTTTGGATATGTAACCAAAGGAAATGAAAGCAGTACCCTGAAGAGATACCTGTATTCTCATATTCATTGTAACATTATTTACAATAGCCAAGGTATGGAAACAACCTAAGTGTTCTGCTGACAGATGAATGGATAAAGAAATGAATATGTATATGTTTGTGTGTCTCTGTGTGTGTATATATTTACTCACCCTAAAATAGAAGGAAACCTATCATTTGCAACAACATGCATGAAGCTGCAGAGCATTATGCTAAGTGAAATAAGCCAGGCAGAGAAAGACAAGTACTGGTTGGTATCACTTATATATAGAATCTAACACAAAACAAAGTTGAGTTCACACAAGCAGAGAATAGATTGATAGTTGCCTAGGACTGGGGAGGTGGGAGAAACGATAGGGAGAGGCTGCTAAAAAGGCACAAATTTTCAGTTACGAGATGAATAAGATCTGAGGATCTAATGAATAACACGGTGATTATAGCTGAAAAAAACTGTATCGTGTAATTGACTTTGCTAAGAGAGTAGAACTTAAGTGTTCTCACACACACACAAAGGTGTTTGTGTAGGATGATAGATGTGTTAATTAACTCAGTGGTGGAAATCCTTTCTCAATGTATAGCTGTAGTGTTAGCCACTCAGTCATGTCTGACTCTCTGCGACTCCAAGGACTGTAGCATGCCAGGCTCCTCTGTCCATGGAATTCTCCAGGCAAGAACACTGGAATGTCCCTTTTGCAGGAGATCCTCCTGACCCAGGGATCAAACCCGGGCCTCCCACATTGCAGGCAGATTCTTTACTGTCTGAGCCACCAGGGAAGCCCCTTCTCAATGTACACATTTATCAAATCACCACATACACTTTAAAAATATTACAATTTCATTTGTCATACCTCAACAAAGCTGAAAAAATTAATAAATGAAAATATTTGGATATCTCCCTGCCTTCAGTGTTCGGTTTTCTGAGTAAATGAGGTTTCTTTTGGGAAAGACTGAAACTATTATTACTATGTATCTTTGTCATCATGCATTAATAGCAGGGTTCTTACTCTTGTGGATTTAGTTGTCTCCTCAGCCAGTGGATTCTAGATCCACAAACTGGATCGGGTCCAGAAACTGGGCAAGGAATTGTGGTATTCTACTGAGGCAACTGTATTCCGATATCTGATCATCCTTACTAATTTCCTCTGGTGGTACAGTCTGAACGGCGTCCCTATTGGTTGTCCAAACATTTCCCCCCGGGGAAGCTGGATTCATCACCCATAGCTCTGAAGGTCAGGCCCGCCTTGGTTGCCACTCTGACTTGCCGCTGGTTAGAGTAATCCCATCTACTTCTCTTTCAACTGCTGGCAGTACTGCCTGGTTTCCATTGTTCTGGAGCCACCCCCGCTACTATCAGTGAACCCAGGTCTGTAATGACTACCTACAGACAGCTCTGATCTGTAGATAGAGCACCACTGGAGCCACCCCCGCTACTATCAGTGAACCCAGGTCTGTAATGACTGCCTACAGACAGCTCTGATCTGTAGATAGAGCACCACTGGACATTTTCGTGGTGCTGTTGTCCTCTTACAAGACCATTCTTTATGGCCTTGATGATTGGTGCAGCCTCTGGCTTTCCTCTGGACCACGATTACTTGGGTTTTCTGGCCTTACATAGTATATCCACTTCAGCATGCCCACTTCTCTAATTCTTTTACTCCCTTCCTTTATCAACTATCATGAGGACTGTGATATTTGAACCTCACTGACTGTGGATAGTCACTTTTTCCAGGTTTCTAGGAGTCATCCTCAAAGGAAGTTTACATTATCTTCTGGGGTCTTTTGCCAGGGTATTAAATTCTATTTCTCAGGAAAGTACTCTCAAGTCATTAAACTCTTCTTTATCTCATTTGATGTTCTTGCCCTCTTGATGAAATATCTATTTTAACTCCCACCATACCTAGTGGTTGGGTTTTATGGCTCCTTTGGGATATAGTCCCTCTTATCCCTTATAAGGCCAAACACGTCAGCAGCTAGGTTATGCTGCGATTTAACTTCAGAGTCCAAAAGAGAAGGTGCAGGCAGGTCCTGGGAGGAGGACATGCCTTCTTGAGGAGGTCTCTTCATGGTCTTCCAGCAAGGAGGTGATGTTAAGTCTTCCTAGGGAGGGCTAGTCCACTTATTTAGACTCATGAAGTTCAGGAAAGCCTAAAGATTCCAAGTTTTGGGGATTCCAACCCAGATGTTTCCATCCTATATGCCAGGGTCCCATATTTTGCCAGAGTCCTGACCTTGAAATAGCAGAACTTCCTTGGCTCAGACTTCAACCTTCTTTGGAGAGTAGTGGTAGAGACAGAATGTTTGTGTCCCCTCAACATTCATATGTTGACACCTAATTTCCAATGGGATGGTATTTGGAGGTGAGGGCCTTGTAGGGAAGTTACTAGGTCATAAGGATGAAACCCTTATAAATGAGGTGAGTGCTCTTTGAAAAGAGGTCCCAGAGAGAGCTGCCTTGCCCATGCTGCCGTGTGGGGACACAGGGACAAGATGGCTGTCTATGAACCAGAAAGTGGGCCTCCCCAGACATAAGACATGCCTGTCCCTTGATCTTAGACTTCCGAGATTACAGACTATGAGAAATAAATGTTTGTTGTTTATAAACCATCCAGTCTGTGGTGTTTTGGTTGAAGCCGCCGAAACAGAATAAGGTAGTTTGGCTATTTTTATAATGAAGCTCTGGCTCTGGTCCTCCCCCTCCCACTGCAGAAGATGAGATTGTTTTCCTATGCCACCAAGCGGCATTGTCTTATTTGGCTTTCAATTGCCTATTAATAGCTCTAAGCCTTCATTATCTTTTTCTAGAATGTCATTCAAGCTCAGCCACTGGAATCTACTGCACTTAGTTTTTTTCCCCACGTAGTTTTCAAAAATCTGATATAAAGACCATTACTGCATGCCTTTCTGCCCATATAGCTTCCCAGTTCAGCTCCAAGTGTCCGTTTAACAACTGGACAGTCACGTTGTGCCAAGGACTACATACTTTACTGACGAACAGCAACTGGATCTTCACTGACAACCAGGTGATGAGTGTGTGGTCCATCTCCAGAACCCCATCTTGCCATCTTCTTTCTTCAGTCGGTCCTGGAGCCAACAGACCCATGCTGGGTTCTCCAGGGAGCAGTTCTGAGTCAGAGTTTAATGTACAAGGTATTTATTAGGGGTGCCCTTAGACTCATAGCCCTGATAGAGAGGGGAAGAGCTTACACTGAGGTAGAAAGACAAGTCAAGTTGTGATATCACCAAAACTGTAAGAAACTCTGGAGCTAAAATGACGTATTAGAGCCAAATAGAGTTTGACTGAAAGTCAGTTATTGGATGTGGGTTGCTGCCCTGGCAGGAAGGGACAGGATTTGGAATGAAAAGCTCTGCAGCTGAAGCAGTCTCTGAAGGGGCGGATGGCTGGAGGCTTTGTGTTGACACTACACTCCAAAACAAGGGCCACAAATCTTTTATTTGTGGAGAGGGGCCTGGGGAACACAGCCCAGCGTTCATCACAGAAAACATTATGGCCCTTACTCCCCAACCCCAACACATTCCTTACATTACTTCCCAGGCTTGTTGGTAACTTGCTCTCTTTTGCCACATTGATGCTGTGCCATCTTAGTTTCTCACATACTAAATCCCTCCATTACCTATTTCCCATGAAGGTTAAAGGGGTCAAAAGGGACAATGGATATGAAAAGGCTTTGTAAAGTCTAACCCACTTTACGAATCCTAGCAAGTATTATAGGGGCTTCCCAGGTGGCTGGGTCGGAAAAGAATCTTCCTTAAGTGCAGGAAATGCAGGAGACGAGGGTTCGATTCCTGAGTCAGGAAGATTCCCTGGAGTAGGGCATGACAACCCACTGCAGTATTTGTGCCTGGAGATTCCCATGGAGCCTGGCAGGCTATAGTCTGTAGGGTCTCAAAGAGTCGGACACGACTGAAGCAACTTAACACGCACACATGGGAAAGTCATCATTGCTAACTTTCAAGGTTATTAAACATGAAGAAATATTTGGTAAAAAATACATTTCACCTGATAAACCTCTGTTAACAAAACTGCCTAGTTTCTTAGCTTGACCCATGGAGACTCTGCTTTTCATAATAACACTGCTTAAGGATACCAGATCTTTTTAAAGCTGTTTTGAAGATCAAAAAACCATCTTTAGAGTTCATTACTATTAGCAAAACCTCAGTAACAAAAGTCTGATCTTTGGTGGTGGAGATGAGGGGGCAGATGTGGAGAGAGAGGGAAAGGACGGTTATTTACCGAGTTCTAATTGCCGAGCACTGTGTCAGGGCTTCACCTGTTGCTTTCCCCATCAACCACATATAGTTTAAAAGTGGGTCTTCAGAGCTCCAGGTCAAACAGCAGGCTCTTTATTTCCATTTCAGGAATCCCCGTTGCCTCCTTTAAGAGACAAGAAGACCCACAAATCCTGTCTCGCTGTTCCTAAGGTACAGAAACTGAAGTCATTTTTCTCTTCCTTTCTTGGAAAAATGCTGTTATGTCTGCAGAGCATAAGTCTGTAAAAACACAAAAATTAATATATCATATCCATCTTCAAAGTAGCCATATTTGGGAATAGGGAAACTACAGTGAGTATTTTTCCTGCAGCAAATCAGAGGCTAATCCAGACGCCCAAGCCCCAGAATGCACCTGTGTTCGGCAGCTGTATCTGGGGAAGTCACCCAGCATGATCTACTGTGCTGGCTCTTTCCAAGAGGAGCCTCAGAAGGAAGGAGAAAAATGTCTGAGGGCTCGTCTGGGGAGAAATAAAAGAAATAATTGTTCTAAAAAAAAGGAGAAATTGGTATTTCACCGGCAGCCTAAGATGCACAGAAGCACTTTAAACTCCTGTGGCTGGCATCCGTCATCTGAAAATCACCAACTTGTTTAAAAATCCCTCACCGGGGGATTGTGCTGCTGCTGCCAGGCAGCCTGAAACCGAGTGTGTCTAGATACTCATATGTCCTCGACGGGGGCCCTGGGGGACTCTGGTGTGCTGCGGCCTGAATGCCTCTTGCCAACATTCGTATGGGAACGGCAGAACAAGAAACTCGATTTCAGCACAAGTCAGCTGCTATGGAGAAGGAGCCACGTGGAAGTGAGGTTTCGCCATCAAGGTTTCAATGAGCCCCAGGTGTACGGCAAAGGGGGAGGATATTTGCCCCAGACAAGGTCCCCTATTGCAGTGCACACTGTTCCCGGTTCTGGCTTTCTTAACACAGAGACAAAATGATCCTGCCTGGAAACAACGCAAGTGTTGTGATACACAGAGCTGTGGGGTATGTGTGGGTCTGTGGGTAATGAGTCTAAAGCGCCCGTTCCAAACTAGGTTTGGGTTCATGTTTTTCTGTCGGCATCTACCGTTATTTAATTTCCCTCTTCACTGTGAAATTGTACTCTGGTAAAGTATTTTAACTTGGTTCAGAGATGAATGGCAATGGGGAAGGTAAACCTAAGTTACACCATAGCAACAATATTAAAACAAGCCAGAAAAAGGCTTAACAGCACTGGGCATGATAGGTGGTCAGGTTTATTGGAAGTCAGGATCTAAGGGCTCCTCTTCATTCAAACACCACATCAATGTGTGATGTTAGCTGAGCCAAGGTGCCCCCACTTGGTTCCCCATTTCTTCATTGGCAGGATCGACAGAGTGTAGGCAGTCTGAAAGATTGCTTCCCATCATAGCAGATTATGGTTGCCATCATTTTGTAGCTATCGTCTATCCACCTGCAAACATTTGTCTCAACGATGATGATCTTTGCACTCTAGCCTGGTGACCAGGTGAATGGTATAAAATTTTCAATTACAGGTGATGGAAATCAAACTAACAGTGGTTTAAGCCTTGATGAAACTGAGCTATGATGAAACATGGCACGAGGTGGTTTGGGAAGGTAAGGTTTGTTTTTTGAATCAACTTTACCATTATGATTCAAAGCACTTTATTCATGTTTGAAGCTATGTTTGCGGTGGTATCTACCAGTGGATTGACTCCTGTATTATTATGGAATCCCTGTCATGTTTCTGCCTTATATGTGTATCTAGTTCTGTGTCTCTCCTTGCCTTAGAGAATAATTGCTCTGATAGCAGTTACAGTGGATTTTTTTCTTTTGCTAGTTTGTATAGTATTTTTTTAAACTTTAAATCTTTTTGGGTATTTGTATTTCAGGCATATACATCTGTGTTTTGCAGCACATAACTGAGTTTTGATATTTTATCTGGCTGGTGTATTAATCTTTTCCGTGGAGTATTTAATTAATTTAAATGTAATATATTTACTGACATATTTAAAATTTATCTCTGTCTTACTACTATTTTCTCCTTTTGATCCATCTGTTTTATGTTCCTGTTCCTCTCTTTCCTTGGTCCTTTTATAGTAATCAAATGTTTTAGTATTCAAATTCCCTACTTCTAGCTGGTTGGTTATACATTCCTTTATAATTGTTTTTAGTGGTGACACTAGAGATGTATCATCAATTAATCATAATTGAAGACTAGTGATTACCATTTCTGCCTTTTGGTATTTAAGATTTAGGATTTGCCCCTTCTGCCTTTTGTGTTATTATTGTCATATATTTTAATTCTACATATATTTCAAATCCTTTGAGAGATTACTCTCATTGTTACATACAATCAGTACTTATTTATATTGACCACATTGTACCTTTTCTGTTGTTCTTCATTCATTCCTACAATTCCCTTCTCAGATCATTTTCCTGGATCATTTTTCTTCTCTCTACAAAACTCATTTTACTGTTTCTTTTACTTTTACTATTTCTAGAGCAGGTTTGCTGGTGGTGTATTATCTTAGTTTATGTTTGTCTTAAACTGTATTTATTTCACTTTCAGTTTTGAAGGTAGAATTCTAGATTTTCAGTCTTGTCTTTCAGCATTTTAGAAATGTCACTGCCTTGTTTCCTGGCTTTCGTTGTTTCATTTGAGACCTAATATTTATCGCTGCTTTACTGAAGTTAGTGTATCTTGTTTCCTGACTGCTTTTATGATGTTTCTCTCTATTTCTTTCTATGATGCAGGCCTGGTTTAGATTTATACTTCTGTTGACCTTTCAGGTTACTTCTGGTTATGAGGACGTCTAGAAAAGTATCTTGCAAAAGGAAGTGAAATTCCTGCTATTGGTTTATGCTCATTAGGGTTTATTTTCTGGAATTGGGTAGTTTGCCACCCCCTTCCAAATCAGTTTTCTATTATCAGGATGTGAAATGGCCTTTAGATGAAAAATCACATCCTGTTTCAATGTGATACAAACAGAGGGGAATACAGAAAAAAAAATATAGTAGGTAGTCAATGCCCTGATTCTTGAATGAATAAGTAATGAATTAATGACAAAATAGTCACTTTGGATTGGTTGGGTGGAAAGTAAAAGGTAAGTTTATGAAATCGGTCCTTCCGTTTCCCTTCCTGAGCAACATGTCTACCTGTGTGCTCTATAAGGGTAGAGATTGTGTCCTGCCATCTTTGTAGTTAATATGTTGTTATACAGAATGCATTCAGCTGCCATTTGTTAATTTGAAGAGAACTTTGAAAGATTGAAGAGGATTTGGACAGTTTTAGAGAAGAGTGTAACTGCTGATATCATGGTGAGGAGTGTGTGTGTGTTGAAAGTGAGTCGCTCAGTCATGTCCGACTTTTTGCTATGCCATGGACTGTAGCCTGCCAGGCTCCTCTGTCCATGGAATTCTCCAGGCAAGAATACTGGAGTGGGTTGCCCTTACCTTCTCCAGGGGATCTTCCCAACCCAGGGGTTGAACCTGGGTCTCCTGGATTGCAGGCAGATTCTTTACTGTCTGAGCCACCAGGGTGAACAATTGTGAGTGTAGGGTGCGTAAGGGCTGGACAGTATGCAACAGTCTCACTATGATGGCAAGTCCATGTTAGCAATAAATGAAGAGCTACCTGCCAGGGCTGAGCATTTGAAAGTTTTTATATAAATGGGTATCGAATGATAGATATTTCACTTGACAGAAAATAAAAGAAATAAGAAAGGAACCAGCCCAAGGTCACAGTATCTAAGATAGAATCTACTAAGTAGTCCAGGTAGCAACACTAATGCTCTACTCTCCATTAAAATGAAATCGTTCCATTGAATTTTAGGGAGTTTTGAAAGACATTGTGTGACCTAGACACCAGATACGTTATACACATTAATTGCATAATGAATGAATCAACTACTTTAAATCACTTTACAAAAATCCCATACACTATCACATTTCCTTCCTTGTTACCAATACCTGTTAAACGCAATCCTCATAGAGAAATAACTCACTTCATTGTATTAAAAATGCCCAATTGGAGTCCTTTAAATGTTGCAGTTCTCAATTATCTCACCCCAAATCCACTATGAAGTGATAATTAGGGGCTAAAAGCTAAACCGATTACTGCAGAATTTTCTCCTGACAGCCATTTAATAGCTAATCAGGTGTTAAATCCCCAAATTATGCATTTCTCAGCAGCACACAGATCACAATAAATTTTAAAAGTTTTAAGTTATCAACTTGTCTTTCATGACTTTGCCCCAACACTCCAAAAGTAAAGGAATTAAGAGTTTAGAGGATTAAAAATCCTGGACAGTTTATTCCATTTCTTTATGTGGAATGTTTGTTTTGATTAATGATGACTCAAATCCAGATTCTGACCATAGCACCATATTCTAAGACCTATCTTTGCCCATAGAAAGATTTTACATCTTATTAGTATCAACCGATTAGTGTTGCCTGATTTGTATATACAGGAAACCTACAACCAGAAGGGTGGAGGTCAAGAAGCAAGTATGTGTACGGTGAACACATAGGAACAACATATGTGGCTTTACTAGCTTTGAATGCCCTGAGTTTTCACGGGTATATGACGCATGCTAGGGGCTTCCCAGGTGGTACAGTGGTGAAGAATCTGCCTGCCAATGTAGGAGACTCGCAAGAGACACAAGTTCAGTCCCTGAGTGGGAAAGATGGCCTGGAGAAGGAAATGGCAACCCACTGCCGTAGTATTGCTTGGAAAATTCCATGGACAGAGGAGCCTTGAGGGCTCCATCCGTGGGGTTGCAAAGAGTGGAATGTGACTGAGCATGCATGCACACACAGGGGTACAGACTGTTCCACCGTTATTCTAATAACTACAATGTGAAGTCTGTGGTTAGATGCACTGGACTTCACTCTGACGAAACTGCTTATACTACATCCAATGCACGGTGGTCACCTAAGCAGCAGAGAGTGAAGGGGAGAATACATATTTACATGGTGATTAATGGACCATCAGACACCCTTCTGGAGAAGGCAGTGGCACCCCACTCCAGTACTCCTGCCTGGAAAATCCCATGGACGGAGGAGCCTGGTAGGCTGCAGTCCATGGGGTCGCTAAGGGTTGGACACGACTGAGCAACTTCACTTTCACTTTTCACTTTCATGCATTGGAGAAGGCAATGGCAACCCACTCCAGTGTTCTTGCCTGGAGAATCCCAGGGACGGGGGAGCCTGGTGGGCTGCCGTCTATGGGGTCTCACAGAGTCGGACACGACTGAAGCAACTTAGCAGCAGCACAGACACCCTTCTAGCTGCTAAGCTACTGTGGCCTTCTACCCCTACCTCAATCAAATGGAGGGGAGAGAAGCTAACAGGAAGATTAAAAAAAAAAAATGTTTACATACAAGATAATTTTTCATCATATTGAGCAATTACCTGTAATAGGTACCCTGATAGATAACATGGGCTTTCTTGGTGGCTCAGATGGTAAAGAATCTGCCTGAAATGCAGGAGACTGGGTTCAATCCCTGGGTCAGGAAATACCCTGGAGAAGTAAATGGCCACCCACTCCAGTATTTTTTACTATCCATGCTGTGAGTATGTTCCACATTATTACATATAAAGCCAGTGAATGAATATAACACAGTTATTTAACTCTAGGTCTATGGTTTTCAACCAAGGGAGATTTTGCTCCCCAGAGGACATTTTCTCAATATCTGAATACTTTTTGGTTGTTGCAGTCAAAGGGCAACCTTTAAAGGAAGGATGTTCCTGGCATCTAGAGAGTAGAGGACAAGGATTCTGCTAAACATACTGCAGTGCACAGGACAGCTTCCTCCCAACAAAGAAATATTTAGTGCCAGTAGTGCCAAAGTTGCAAAACACTCCTCTACTCTAGACCCCTGTAGCTTTGACCCTGTATCTTTTTGATCTGTATTCTCTAGGGCTGCACAGGGGAAGATGGAGCACAGCAACAGTGGGCTGAAGATCTTGTAAGTCTACATCCTGTTCCCCATCTTTTATAAGAATATGTAGTTCTGTCTAGCTCTGTCATCCTATTCTCCCATTTTTTTCTGGGCTTTATTAATTTTCTTCATTATTTACCAAAATGCCTCCTCACTGCTTAGGAGCATTGTCAGTTTGATTGCATAATTGCACCTTCATTTAACATACACTTTTCAAGCATCTGTTGTGTGCTGTGTGTGGTCCTTGACTTCATGGATCTTAACTGGACAATATCAACAAAGATGTGCTAAAGATAAAAGTTAAGAAAACATATATATATATATATATATATGTGCACACACACACCGTGCACATACATTTGAGAGTCTCATTAGAAATCATGTTGTTTGGACAGAGATTTTCTTGAAGGAATAAACAGGAAGAGAAGTACATTAAAGAATAAAACTGAACAATGACCCTATCTAAAAGGAATGGTTTTAGAACTGGGATGGTTCAACCTATAGAAGGCGAAGCCAAAATATAGTGTCATAAAGTTATAAAAGTCCCCCCAATTTTCTTCTTTTTAAAAAATTTTTAATGAAAACATTATATGCACTTAGTTTTGATGTGAAATAGTAATTACCAATAAATAGCAATCTCTGCCCATTCTCCTTGGTGCCTTGACATCTCTCCAAAGCATTGACTTTTACTTATGTTACCTGTTTCTTTTTTATATTTAGGGTGGTATTTTTAAATAAAACTTTTATGCCATTCCTTGTTTTTTCCTTTAAACCCTAACAGGAGGAGCCTCACACCACCGAAGGCCCCACATGTCACAGAGACACAAAAACCATCTATTATAAAATACCCAGACAGCTCTGTCACTCAGGATCTGTGGCTCAGGACTCACACAGCACACGCTACTGTCCCAAACGTTGGCACTTGTGACCCACACTTCTTTGTCCCTGGGGAAGTGCTTTTCTACATTTCTTTCCCTGCATCCCAAAATCAAAAAGACTGACATTTGGTGGGTTGTGATGCTGTGGCTACACAGAAATCACTTCAAAACATGGCAATGATTTGAGTGGCAAAAGCTTTTAGGAAAGAGAGAGGACGAATTAATTAACTTGTCAAATCCTTCCTCTCAGATTCTTGAATAAAGAAGAGTCGTTTCCTAAGAATTCCTCATGTCCGTTTCCTAGTTTGCAGTGCATAGCTTCGTAAGTAATCACAAATTAGCACAATATTCACAATTGCACTTGGCAGCTGAGGAACATTTCACACCATTAAGTAATTTATGTTCCTCTTTATCAAATGTAAGAAGCTTTTTAAATGAGTAGACTTTATTTCTTAAGGCAGTTTTAGATTTACTAAATTATTAGATTTAGGGCAATTTATTTAGATTTAGAAAAATCGAGCAGATCACACAGAGAATTCCATATAAGCTTCTCTCCCTTACACAATTTCCCGTATTAGTAACATCTTGTCTTAATGTCTTAATGTGGTTTATTTGTTACAATTAACAAACCAGTGTTGATCTATTATTAGCTAGAGTCCATAATTTACATACAATTTCACTTTGTGTGTTGTCTAGATCTATGAGTTTGAAAAATGCATAATGTCATGTATTCATCATTACAGTATCAGAATAGTCTCACTGTGCTAACAATCTTCGGCGCTTCACCTATTTATCCCTCCAGCTATCCTCAAAACTCAGGCAACCACTGATCTTTTTATTGTCTCCACAGTATTAATATTAAACCTTTTCCATAGTGTTATGTGGTTGGAATCACACAGTATGTAGCCTTTCTAGACTGAGTTCTTTTACTTAGCAATGTGCATTTAACTCTCCTTCATACCTTTTTTGGATTGATAGCTCATTTTAAAAATTGCTGAATAATACTCTGTTGTACAGATATTCTAGAATTTATCCATTTGCCTACTGAAGGTTATCTTGGTTCCTTCCAGTTTAGGGTACTTATGAATAAAACTGCTATAAACATTTATGTGTAGGTTTTGTATTTTCTGACATTATTTTAAAAAATATTTCCCTACCTTTTATTCCATTCTTCTCAATTTAGAATTCTAATTACAAGCATGCTAGATGGCTTTTTACTTCCCCACAGTGCTCTAAGGCCTTGTTTTTTTCTTCAATTGTTTTATCTTCTCTGTTCTTCAGATTCAATCATTTTATTGCCTTATCTTCAGAGTTCATTGATACTTTTTTTTTTCATTGATACTTTTTAAAATCATAGTTCTGCTGCTGATAATGTTTCACTCACCATGCTGCTGCTGCTAAGTCGCTTTAGTCGTGTCCAACTCTGTGCAACCCTGTAGACGGCAGCCCACCAGGCTCCCCCGTCCTTGGGATTCTCCAGGCAAGAACGCTGGAGTGGGTTGCCATTTCCTTCTCCAATGCATGAAAGTGAAAAGTGAAAGTGAAGTCGCCATAGTGAACTTTTAATTTCTGTTGTATTTTTTGGCTTTAGAATTTCTACTTAGTTCTTTTATATAGTTTCCATTTCTCTCTTGCTATTTCCTCTCTTTGTATTCACTGTATTTTCTTTTAATCCTTATTTTATTTACATAATTTGACAAATTTATAATATTTACTCTAAGGAGTTTTCTGCTAAATACAATGCCCAGGTATACTTGGTTTCTATTTATTTTGATTATTCATTTTTCCCTGTGTGTATTACTCTTTCCTGTTTCTTTGCATTTCCAGGAATTTTTGGTTGAAAACTGTACGTTATGCTTTTGTTTATTGTTTGATTTTGAGTTTTCGGGGGGTTGTTTATTTGTTGTAACATATAATTACCTTGTCTGGACTAAAACCACAAAATCTGACTTCTCAGATTGTTCAACACCTAACTTTGTTCAGTTTCCAGCTGCTGCTTTATAAATATGGCTCTCTGGGTATCTCCCTTTTGCCTGTGTATTTTATTAATCAGTTGAGAATTTGAGCAAATTTATACTAAGATTTTGGGGTTCATCCTCTCTCTAATTCCTTTGCTATGTGATTCCAAATTTCCAGTTACTCTTTAAGCTCCAAGTTCTTCCCTCTGACATCTGCAGTCAGGAAGTTTTCCACTTTTTGCCACTTGAAGTGCATGCGGTAGGTAGTGCACTCAGCCAAGGCACAAGACGTTCACAAACCTCATCAGGAGCCATGGAGTCTTCCAAGTGTAGACTGTCCTCTAGTTTTTGCCTGCCTTTTTGATGAGCTCCCTGGGGTCTTGTGTGTGCATGTGTAGTATAATAGCCAGAGATTTGGGCAGAGCTTATGCTCAGATTTTAGATACAAGTCTTTCTGATCCTCTCTCACTTCCAAAAATCATTCCCTTAATTTCCCTGCTGCTCTGATAACCTGAACTCTGTTGTTTGCCGCCTTGAGCTGACAAGGCTCTGATTTTCTGTCACCAGACCTGGGGTTGGAGTTTGGGATGCAGTTAGGTTAAAAAGCTATATTATCCCAGTTCTCATCCAAAGCACCAGCTATCTACTAATAGTATACTCCCTTCCAGTCTCTGCCTGTTACTGGTCATTTTCCAGTGACTCTAAGAGATAATTTTACTTATAATTTTATTCAGTTCAACAATAGTCTACTGGAGGTCAACCTGTCCATTCCAGCATCACTGTATATCCTGCCTATGTTACATTAAGTTTTAATCTTTCATAGAATTTAAAAGACAAAAGCATTAAAAAGGATAATATCTATTTAACAAACACATATTACATATAGACATATAGAGAGATGTAATTTGTGACATCAGTAACAAATGGCAAGAGAGTGGAGAAATAAAGGAGTAGAAGATTTTTGTGTGTGATTGAAATCAAGTTGTTAGCTTAAAATAGATTTTTATAACTTTAAGATGTTGTATGTATCAGTGATTCCCATGGTAACCACAAAGAAAACATCTACAGAAGATGCACAAAAGGAAATGAAAAAAGAATCAAAGGGTGTCACTATAAAAACCAACTAGATGCAAAAAAAAAAGGCAGGAAGACAGGAAATGAGATACCAAAAAAAGCTCTAAAACATTCTGAAAATAACAAAAAATGGTAATATTAGGTTCTTCCCTATCAGTACTTACTTTAAATGGAAATAGATTTAACTCTCTAATTCAAAAGATACAGATGAGCTGAATGGATTAGAAAAACAGAATCTGTTACTTAAAAAACTAAAAATAGAACTGCCATGTGATTCTGCAATCCCACCCCTGGGCATGTATCTGGAGGACAGTATCCAAAAGGATAAATGCACCCCACTGTTCTTTGAAACACTGATTACAATAGTTGAGACACGGAAGGAACCTGAATGTTTATTGACATAGGAATGAATAAAGAAGATGTGGTACATATATCCAATGAAATATTAGTTGGCCATTAAAAAGAATAATGCCATTTGTGGCAACGTGGATGTACCTAGAGCTTGTCATTGTGAGTGAAGTAAGTCCAAAGAGAAATATTATATGATATTGCTTATGGTACATATATGTGATAAAATATTACTCTGCCATTAAAGAGAGCGAAATAATGTCATTTGTGGCAACATGGATGGACCTAGAGATTGTCATACTGAGTGGAGTAAGTCAGAGAAAGAGAAATAGCGTATGATGTTGCCGATTCTAAAAATAAATTATACAAATGAACTTATGAAACAGACTCACAGAGAATGAGCCATGTACTATGGGGAAATGTGGGGGGAAGGGATAATCAAAGGAGTTTGGGATTGCCATGTACATACTGCTATGTTTAAAACAGATAAGCAACAAGGATCTACTGTATGGCACAAGAAACTCTGCTCAATATTATTTAACAGCCTAAATGGGAAAAGAATTGGTAAATTCTTGGCAAGAGTATGTAAATTTTATGTTGTGTATATCTACCACAACTTAAAAACAAGATACATTTCCTTTTGACATATTCAAATATAACTCTTGTTTGTGAAATATTCCTTTGACATCCACAGATGTCAATGCCCCTTTTACCATTATTCTTAGGATTTAACTTCGGTCTTCTGTTAGATCCTCTGGTTTCTGGATCCTGTGGCTTTCCGTCTTTTAGGCCACTGCGCTGTCTGATCCAATACCTCCAGTAGTTCCTGAGAAGGGGTGCCTAAGGCATAATGTTTTTGAGACCTAGCATATCTGAACATCTTTTGTCCATCCTCATACCTGATCTTGACCAGTCATCCATCTGATTATGAAAATCTTGGTTGAAAACTGCAATTTTGAAATGGTACTTTTTTTCTTTTCTTTAGTGAGGTGGTTGAAAAGTCCGCTGCCATTCTGACTGCTCATTTCTTCAGTGAGATTTGAGGGAGTTTTCTTTTGTTCTCAGTATGCTGGGCTCCTTATTGAAACTTTAGTTGTCTACGTTAGTATGTTGGTGTTGTGATGCTTACTCAGTGTGCCCTTTGATTCTACGATCTCATGTTCTTCAATTCTAGAAAAAATCTGTTGTTTCTATAATTTACTTTCATTTCCTATATTTCCACTTTGAGAAAATTTTACCATTCACGTATTATATGAATCCTCTTGTTTTCTAAAATGTTCACTCCCCTTCACCATCTTTTTGACTTTTCCCCTCTGATTTCTGAGAGATTTCCTCAGGTTTATATTCTAAACATTATATTGGATTTTTTTTTTCATTTCCGCTAGCACACTTTAATTCCAGCTTCTAAAATATATTTTTAAATTTTGTGTTGGTTTCTCTTTTTGTAACTTCCTTGTTCTGTCTTCTTTCAACAATCAAAAAGTAGTAATTACAATTTCTGTATTTTTGTTTTTCTCATATTGTCTTTTTCTGATAATTTGTTTTGTCTTCCTTCTTTTATCTCAGATGCTTTCCTCAAATGACTAGTGGGAGGTTCAAGAGGAAGGGGATATACACTGCTATATTTAAAGCGGATAACCTACTGTATGGCACAGGAAACTCTGCTCAATATTTTGTAACAACCTAAATCGGAAAAGAATTGGTAAATTCTTGGCAAGAATATGGTAAATTTTATGTTGTGTGTACCTACCACAATTTAAAAATTAAATTTTCTTTTTTTCTTCTTTTTTAACTTCTTACCTTACTCCTACATTTTGCTATGCCAGTCATATACAAATTAAGAACCCCCTGGGTTCCAACCCATTCAGAGTCCTAACCTAGAGTCTTCTTCAAGGGTTGTAAGGGGTAATTTCTTAGTTTTGTTGGAGAGAGGATGTTGGGGTGGAACTGATTCCTATGTAGTTTTTAAATTAGTCTTCCTGTTTTCTAGCCCACTCACATTTCCACACCAGGGGAACATTTCATAGTCCCCTAGTAATTCCAGTTCTGGGTCTTTCCAGATTTTTTAGTTCAGTTGCTGGCTTCTGGGTCCTCATTACTACAGATGTAGTTTTCAGCTCTCTTTGGTTTTCTAATTCAGCTCTTCAGAACCTCTGCTTTTTATCGTCTGTCGGTTTTATGCTGATGTCTCTTAACCCATTCTCCTTGATTTTTTTTTAAATGTGATTTTACTATGATTTTGGTGCATTTCAAGAAATTGAAGTAAAAGCATATACTAATCTGTAATAATTTCAAGAATCTCATTCTTAAATCACTTTATCATGGCCCATCACGTATAGAATTGTCTATCCTGAAGAGCATTTGTTTTCTCTTTACTATTGTTCACTCAAGTTTTCAGCACCTACTATATGTCAGACATTCTACTAGACTGAATGAGACATCAAGACATGGTAAGAAATGAGTTACTTTTGAGAAACCTACCACTTCCATTGCTGTAGGCAGGTTTTAAGGAAAATATTCACTACATAAGCCTCTGCATAAGTTATTTTGCCTTCAAATGCTGAGAAAATCTTTGTCTGTCTTAAAAAGTAGATACATTCCCCCCCACCGCCACCACACCCACCCCACCTGTTAATATAAACCATGCAACTCACTGTGCGTCACTTTGCACCTAGGCTTCCAGGATGCTCACAATGGATTGTGAGCTTTTAACTCCATATTTATAAATTATGGGTGTTTTCTTTCACCTCCGGCTTTCTATTTCTGATCTATATCCTTATTTATCTTGATTTTCAGTTAAAAAATATTGTTAAGTCTTGTTTAATTCATCTTTTATTCAATGAGATGGCATGGGTATTTCTATCTGCATACATTCTTTTTTATATTTTCCATTATGGTTTATCACTGGACATTGAAAATAGTTCCTTTGCTATACATTAGGACCTTGTTTATCTATTCTAAATGTAATAGTTTGCATCTATCAACCCCAGTTCCCAGTCCATCCCTCTCCTTCCTCTCTCCCCTTTGGCAACCCCAAGTCTGGTGTCTCTGAGTCTATTTCTGTTTTGTAGATAGGTACATTTGTGCCATATTTTAGATCCCACATGTAAGCGATATCATATGGCATTTGTCTTTATTTTTCTGACTTCATTTAGGATGATAATCTCTAGTTACATCCGTGTTGCTGCAAATGGCATTATTGCATTCTTTTTATGGCTGAGTAATGTTCCATTGTATACGTACCACATCTTCTTTTATCCATTCATCTGTTGATGGTCATTTAGGTTGTTTCCATATTTTGGCTCCTGTGAGTAGTGCTCCTATGAACAGAGGGATGCATTCATCTTTCTGAATTGTAGTTTTCTCTGGATATTTTTCCAGGAGTGGGATTGCTGGATCATATTGTAATTCTGGTCTTAGTTTTCTGGGGAATCTCCATACTGTTTTCCACAGTGGCTGTACCAACTTACATTCCCAGTAACAGTGTAGGAGGGTTCCCTTTGCTCTACACCCTCACCAGCATTTGTTACTTGTAGACTTTAATGATGGCTTTTCTGACTGGTGTGAATTGTAGTTTTGACTTGCAGTTCTCTAATGATTACTGACGTTGAGCATCTTTTCATGTACCTAACTGGCCATATGTATGTTTTCTTCGGAGAAATGTCTATTAAAAACTTCTGCCCATTTTTTGATTGGGTTGTTTGCTTTTTTGTTGTTAAGTTGTATGAGTTGTTTGTATATTTTAGAGATAAAGCCCTTGTTCTGTCATATCATTTAAAAATATTTTTCTTTCATTTCATAGGTTGTCTTTTTGGTTTTTTTATGGCTTCTTTTGCTGTGCAAAAGTTTGTAACTTTGTAAATAGAGTAGACTTTAAGTGAGAAACTCATTCAAAGAAAATGACAAGCTTTTTAAAATTTTCTACTGTGGGTAAAACAAAGGCCAAATAATAGTTCCTATAGCAAAGCTGGGCACATAGTAGGGCCTTAAAATTCTGAATGAATGAATGAATATAAGAATTTATTGGAAATCTGCTAATTACTAGAATGCTTTGTTACTGTAGAATTGAAGGATTCCTTTCACTGGCCTAAATCACAAACATTTATCAAGTGTTTTGTTTGCTTGTTTGTTTGTTTTTTAGTTCAATGTCATCTTAAATTAAAAAGATTCATTTTTTTGTCCAAAAAGAGAATTAACCTGATGATCTCTCAGTGGTGCTGTCAACTGTAACATTTCATTATTTCTATGATTTTAGAACGCTACCAGTTGTTTGGTTTTATATTTTATAGCCAGTCCCAGAGCACCTAGCCTGGCAGTAGAGTAATTTAGACCTTAACCTACATCAATGCCATGAGCTTCTGCAGATTGGGGTTTTGTTGTTCTTCTATGTTTAGAATCATGTAAAACAAAACAAAATCATTCTTGATCGAGTGATTTTTTTTTTTTTTTAAAGGGGCTGCCTGTGTTTCAGGTATTGGACTACATAGTCACTCTCTACAAGTCATATCCATCAGCTCTCATCAAGTTCTCCAGTGCAAAAACCCTGTCCTCCCTAAAAATGGCAAAAAATTTTTTTTCTTGATGGGTGAAGTAGTATGAGATCAAGAAAGTTTTCACCCTTGGTAAAGCCTATAAAGTTTCGGTCTTGAAGAGTACTTTTAAACACGTTTCTGATGGATTCAGTTGTTTTGCTATTATTGTAAAATTTACTTGCTCCTCTGGTAGAACCAGTCAGTATTAGCTAGTTCATAACACCTTTGAAGTATTTATACAATACAGTGATTTATTATTGAGTTAGGTGACTTACTTTTCTCCATAAGGAAAAGATGGAAGAAACAAGATTGACCAAGTAAATGCTAATATTCAGAATGTGATTTAGAGTACAGGGCTCAGACTGGTTTTCCCATTACACTGAAGGATTACATAGATGTGTAGAAACACTGTTGGTTCATCATTACTAATACACACATGCCAGGACATATGGGCAGGTAGAAGGATTGAAAAGCAACTGCCTTAGCTGTAGATTCCAGGGAGTTTAGAGGCTTAAATCACAGAGGCTTGACATCAGGCAAATGGAGTTTCTGAGGCTGAACAGTAATTTGGAACCCAAGGCATTTGAGAATGCCAGTTATTAAGAAAAATTCTTTTCTTAAGTTTGTTATGGAAAAGCAACCTCTACAAATGTGGTTATCCTAGTACTAGTCTTCCACAGTTTGAGCTCTGTTCCTTTTTCATTTGAAATAAACATTGCGACCAGCATAGTTACACCTCTCACCCTACTTTGTGACAGGATGGGGAAAATTTATAATGGAGATTCTTGGAGAAAAGAATATCTCAAATCTGTTAAAAGACAGGTTGGATTCAGCTTTGAATTGGATGATATCGTGTCTATTCAAGGACTGGGGCCACTTGTGTTTATTGTTTTAGTGGGAAAAGGTGACTTGACCCTAATTCAACTTTCTTTACTCTTAAGTGAAAAAATAGGAGATTTTGATTGATCATGTAGCAAACATTGAAATTTGAAGATGCAGTGAATGAAAGGAAGGCTTCCTCTTGATAGTGATGTGACAGGAGAATCACAACATTCATAAACACACAGACACAGCGTTTAGATCTTGTTGGTCAAGTACAAAGACTGTAAGACAGGAGAAGGCAGCGGCTACATGGTTTATTTGGTGTCTCTAGTACTATTGTTTAGTGTTTTCATGTTCTATCGCTACAATTAGATTGCAAACCCCTTAAAATCAGGAACCAGATACTTGCTTTTGTTTCCCCCAATGAAAGTAACATAGTATCTTGCATTCTAATGTGAAATATCCTGATATAAGGAAGAAAATCTTTGACTTAAAGGAAAGGGCATCTGAGGCAAAGTACTTCAACATTTGTAAAATCAGAGGATTAGACTAAAGAAGTATAGGTGGGAGAAATAAGCATGTGATAGAGTGAAAAATCCACAGGTTCCTATTGTATCAAATTCAAGTTTGAATTAAAAATTGTTTTGGTCATCTATTTATTTTTAATTAAAGGACAATTTCTTTAGAGCAGTGTACTGCTGCTGCTGCTAAGTCACTTCAGTCGTGTCTGACTCTGTGTGACCCCATAGATGGCAGCCCACCAGGCTCCCCCGTCCCTGGGATTCTCTAGGCAAGAACACTGGAGGTTGCCATTTCCTTCTCCAATGCATGAAAGTGAAAAGTGAAAGCGATGTCGCTCAGTCGTGTCTGACTCTTTAGCGACCCCATGGACTGCAGCCCACCAGGCTCCTCCATCCACTGCTGCTGCTGCTGCTGCTAAGTCGCTTCAGTCGGGTCCGACTCTGTGTGACCCCATAGACGGCAGCCCACCAGGCCCCGCCATCCCTGGGATTCTCCAGGCAAGAACACTGGAGTGGGTTGCCATTTCCTTCTCTAATGCGTGAAAGTGAATAGTGAAAGTGAAGTCGCTCAGTCGTGTCCGACACTTATCGACCCCATGGACTGCAGCCTACCAGGCTCCTCCGTCCATGGATTTTCCAGGCAAGAGTACTGGAATGGGCTGCCATTGCCTTCTCCACCTCCGTCCACTAGTTTCTATCAAACATCAAAATGAGTCAGCCATAGGCTTACCCATGTCCTCTCGCATTTGAACATCCCTCCTGCCTCCCTCCCCATCCCACCCCTCTAGGTTATTACTGAGCCCTGATTTGAGTTCCTGCATCATACAGCAAATTCCCATTGGCTATCTGTTTTACATATGGAAATTTATGCTTCCATGCTACTCTCTCCATATCCCACCCTCTCCTTCCTCCCCTGCAGCCATGTGCATAAGTCTGTTCTCTATGTTTCTGTCTCCACTGCTTCTCTGTAAATAGGTTCATCAGTACCATGTTTCTAGATTCCATATATATGCATCAGTATACAAGATTTATTTTTCTCTTTCTGACTTACTTCACTTTGTATAATGGGCTCTAGGTTCATCCACCTCCTCAGGACTGACTCAAATATGTTGCTTTTTATAGCTGAATAATATTCCATTGTATATATATGTACCACAGCTTCTTTATGCATTCGTCTATTGATGGACATCTAGGTGCTTCCATGTCCTAGCTATTGTAAACAGTGCTGCAATGCACATTGGGGTACATGTATCTTTTTCAGTTTTGGTTTCCTCTGGGTATATGCCTATGGGATTGCTGGGTCATATGGTGGTTTTGGACTTCCCTGGTGGCTCAGACGGTAAAGCATCTGTCTACAATGCGGGAGACCTGGGTTCCATCCCTGGGTCGGGAAGATCTGCTGGAGAAGGAAATGGCAATCCACTCCAGTACTATTGCCTGGAAAATCCCATGGACAGAGGAGCCTGGTAGGCTACAGTCCATGGGATCACAAAGAGTTGGACATGACTGAGCGACTTCACTTTCCTTTCACTTTCCTATGGTGGTTTTATTCCTAGTTTTTTAACAAATCTCTGTACTGTTCTCCATAGTGGCTATGGCAATTTATCTTCCCATCAACAGTGCAAGAGGGTTCCTTTTTCTCTACACCCTCTCCAGCATTTACTGTTTGTAGGTTTTCTGATGATGGCCATTCTGACCAGTAAGAGGTGATATCACACTGTAGTTTTGATTTGCATTTCTCTAATAATGACATTGAGTATCTTTTCATGTGTTTGTTAGTTATCTGTATGTCTTCTGTGGAGAAATATCTGTTTAGCTCTTTTGCCCACTTTTTGATTGGGTTGTTTGTTTTTCTGGTATTGATTTGTATGAGCTATTTGTGTATTTTTGAAATTAATCCTTTGTTAGTTGTTTCATTTGTTATTATTTTCTCCCATTCTGAGGGTTGTCTTTTCACCTTATTTATAGATTCCTTTGCTGTGCAAAAGCTTGTACATTTAATTAGGTCCCACTTGTTAATTTTTGTTTTTATATCCATTACTCTAGGAGGTAGATCATAGAGGATCTTGCTGTGATTTATGTCGTAGAGTGTTCTGCCTATGTTTTCCTCTATGAGTTTTACAGTTTCTGGTCTTACATTTAGGTCTTTAATTCATTGATTTTATCTTTGTGTATGCTTTCTATTTTTTATTTATAAAACTTATTTCGTCAGTGAGATCACAAATTCTGCTATCTAGTTCTGTCAATCTTCTTCCTTACTTTTTTTCTAGGTTTCATTCATTTTCTTCATTATTCAAGATATTTCTTAATTGCCTAGGTACATTATTAGTGTTAGTACATATTTGCATATCTTTAGCAAATAATGTTTAAGTGCTCATTGTGTATTATGTATAGTCCCTGACTTTATGCATCTAAATTAGACATTAGTGGTACATGCCAAGAAGATGTTATAAAGATAAAAAATTAAAACATACACATATCAGATTATATATATTTTCAGACATGGTGGGAAGTAATTTAGACTGAGGTTTTCTTAGGGAATTTACAAGGCAGAATCAATCACGTCGAAGAATAAAAATTGGAAAATGACTGATTCAAAAGGAATGGTATTAGAAATGTAATTATTTGATTTACGGAGGAGAAGACTAACACATAATTCAGAAAAGTCCTGGTGATTTTTTTCTTTCATATCGTTTTCTCTTAAAGCAATATTTGTACCCAGCCTAAAAAGGCAAATAATAATTACTATAAAACAGCAGTTCCCTGCTTAACGTCCTGGTGTCTTGATACCTGATCAGCAAAGAATCCACTTTTGTTTTTTCCCTGTTTCTTTTGATATTTAGTAGCATCTCACGTTCAAGTCTAGGTTAAAAACTATTTTTTTAATTCAGGAAACTTGTGTTTTCAACCATACTGCTAGCTCCTGGGGTAAAAGGATCTTCTCTTTCATGGTGTTTATAGTACCATGCCAGGCACAAACAAGATAGCTATTGTTTGCTACTTGATCAAATTTGGCAACCTTTCCTGGTGTTTCTCAGAATTCATAAGTGTCAGTGAGCATCCATTGTCTCTGTAAACAGCTGAGGATATTTAGTTTCAGAAGGCATAATGATGGAGTGGAAAGATTTGGAACTGAACTTGAGAAGTTGTTTTTGCCACTCCGGGCTTTTAGTTCCCATCTGTAAAATAGGATTATCAGCTTCTGCTTTCTTTCAGATACAAAAGGGAATCAAAGGAGATTTACATATGCACCTATAAAATGCTCCATAAATTAAGCTGTCATTCTTATACTGTCTGATAGTGTATCCTGTGATGATGGAAATGTATATCTGTGTCATCCAATATGGCAGCCACAAACCACTAGCCACATCTGGTTATTTGGCACTTGAAATGCAACTTGTGTGGCTGAAACTGAATTTTAATTGTGTGTACCTTTAATTAATTTCAGTTTCCATAACTGTTTTGAACAGTGCGTGTCTAGTCTGCTGCTGCTGCTGCTAAGTCGCTTCAGTCGTGTCCGACTCTGTGTGACCTCATAGACAGCAGCCCATTAGGCTCCTCTGTCCCTGGGATTCTCCAGGTAAGAATACTGGAGTGGGTTGCCATTTCCTTCTCCAATGCATGAAAGTAAAAAGTGAAAGTGAAGTCGCTCAGTCCTGTCCAACTCTTAGCGACCCCATGGACTGCAGCCTACCAGGCTCCTCCGTCCATGGATTTTCCAGGCAAGAGTACTGGAGTGGGATGCCATTGCCTTCTCTGCATGTCTCGTCTACCTTTCTGATTTTACCAATTAGGTAATGAAGCTCAAAGAGATTATATTGCTATGTGAAGGTCACATGACTGGTATCTGGAAGAGATAAAAACGGAGCTCATAAGTGATTTTTTTTTTTAGTGTAGTAAGTTTATAATTACTGTTGAATGATCAGCATAACCTTTCCATTTACATTATTGTATTTCTGAATAATCAAAGGAGAGTCATTTGTAAAAATTAGGGTAGGAAAATCAAGCTGAGAGCAAGTTCCTTTGTACCAAGATCAAATGTTTCCACTTAGATTGAATGGGGCTTAGTGACTGGATATAGTCTAAGTGTGAAGCAGATAACATTTTAGGGACACATGGATTGACTTATAATTTTAGGGACACATGGATTGACTTATAATTTAGGTGAGAACTTATTTGTATTTTATTTTTGATGCTAAGTGAAAGATAAAAGGACTCTTAGACTTCATTAAATTTATCTAATTGTACATGAGGGCATCTTGACCCCAAGAAGAATTAAGACAAGTTAACATCTATATTCCTGCTATTGAATGCCTAGTTCAATGTCACTTTCACAGATCTAATATCTGGGTTTTGTTTGTTTGTTTTTTTTTTGGGGATAACATTTGCTGTGCCATTTCATTATAAAAGCAAGTGTTTCATTGTAGAAAATGTATAAAAACATTTTTACAAAAGAGGAAGATAAGAATCACTTCTATTTCTTTTACCTCCAGATACACACTTGGTAGATTTTTTTTTCCCCTGATTCTTTTATATATAAGATAGTTTTTGAAGTAAAGTTGAGATTATTGCTTGGTAATCTGATTTTTTTTTTCACTTACCAAGAACATTTTCTCAGGGACAGATTTAGTTTTAAATTCTAGAACTAGTTTACTGAGCCAGAGGACATTGAACAGGTCCCTTGACTTTTATATGCCTAGTGCTCACAGCTTCCTATTAGTAACACTAACACCTACTTCCCTGGGTTTTGTAAGGATTAAATGAAATTGTGTAAGTTGAGTTTCTGGCACTATTTTCTCTTTTTAATCTAATGTTTATATTTTAGCTAAAGTGACTTGACTGATCCAAGCAGGATTTCTCAGTCAGAAAAGTATATGAGGGTCACCTCAACTAGACAGCTGCACATGGATCGAAGCCAAAATGAGAGCCCGGATGGGGGTCTCCACGTGAGATACAGATGAAAGAGGAGAGAGTTGAGAAAAACAAAACAAGCAGACCAGCACTGAGAATAGGAAAAAGGTCAGCTTCTAATCCTTTTCGCTAGTCCCGTGTCTCTACCACATCATTGCGCAACTCTGAACCTTCAGTTTGTGAAATGAACTAGGAGTCCTGTCTCTGCCATCATTGTCTGGGTAACCATGTGTAAGTCTCATTCTCTCCAGTAATGTTTCATCATCTGAAGAAAGAGGGGTTTATGCTAGAGGGTCTCATAGTGTATTTTTACATATTCAAATACCTTATGTCCTATGATTCCAGCTGGCTTGCTAATTCCCTCCTAGGACTTCTTGCAACTACCCTGGGTCACCTCTTTTCACCTCCAGTCCAAGGTTCTCCCTAGAATCTGCCTGTGTGCATGTGGTTAGTCACCAGTCAAGTCCACCTCTTTGTGACCCCATGGGCCTTAGCCTGCCAGGCTCCTCTGCCCTTGGAATTCTCCAGATGAGAATACTGGAGTAGATAGCCATTTTCCAACCCAGGAATCGAACCCAGGTCTCCCGCACTGCAGGCAGATTTTTACCATCTGAGCCACTAAGGAGAACTAGAGGCACTCAAAGTGAGGTGCAGGTTGACAAGTACAGTGGATTAACTGTATCGTTCTGATCATCTCCAAGGAATACACAAAATATGACAAATACACTTTACAAAAAGTATGTCGTTTCTGCAAGAAAAAAGTAAAAGCCAACTCATGTTTCTTCATTGTTCGCTATCTGCCAGGCATGCTCTTCTTAAAAATCCTTTCAGATCATTATTATTGTCCCCATTTTATAGGTAAGAAAACTTAACCACTTTACCAAGGTGGCACAAGTATTGATTTACATTATTCCACTTTGATTTAAACAGTCTACTCCAGTGCTCTCAATAATGAGAATACAACAGCTTCTCTATAATTGATCAATACAAGAGAAATCATTTGGAAAAACATAGCTGGAGTCCTGCATGAACACAATGGTTGGTAGTTTTGGAAGAAGTAAAGACTAACTAGCATGTGCTTTTGCCCCCTTAATGATTAGTTACATTATGTAACCAGTGACTACCCACAGGGCATGGGACAATGCAAGTATCCAGTATAGGGTGGATGGATGAATAATTAACTGAATTAATAAATAAAAAAGACACAACTTGCCTTTCCTACCTCAATCAGAAGCAGAGGATTTGAGATATTATTCTGCATGTTCAGCATGAGAATAAAGCTTCCTTTCTATTGAGTCTGTATGGAAATGCAAACAGGTGTTAGAAAGCTAATGTTACATTTCCACAAAATCCATTTAAATAAACATGTCTCAGCTTGCCATAGTTCTTTGAACCCGGAATGTAACATGACAACAGTCAAAAAGCATAGAGGGAATTTTACTGGGAGCTCAATGAAAAGCAATTTGCATGGGGATCTACATATCAGCAAATTTTCTTGCAGAGAGGATGATTTGGTGACCATAAGCCAAATTTTAAACCAGATACAAACCAAGGAATCATAGAGATTAGAGTCCCTCAACTGTCCAGAAGTCTATTAAATGGTCACATTCATTTACCAAAAGAACCTCTAGTAAAACCCTGCTTTATTCAAATTGTCATCTCTAAGAAAGTAGCCTTTTAGTAATGAAGGATACAATTCTTCCATTTGAACAGTATATTGGTGATGCAGAAGAGTCAGTTTAAGAATTTTCCCTCTTCAAAGTTTGATTGTAAAAATGCAATTCTAAGTCTTAGAATCCCCTGCTTTTCAGAAAACAAATATGAAAAAATAAAAAGATAGGCTTGAATCCGTGAGGGAGAACTCTTTCTCTGATACAACACTTCTTATCTCCCTTTGTCAGCTGCGTTTGTACCAGCCTCCCTAGTGAGATGCTGTGAGCTCCTGGACAGTAAACATCTCATCTATCCCATCTTCTCTCAGTACCTCACACACAGCTTTTCATACAGCAAGAGCTTTTCATACAGCAAGAGCTCAAAAAAAAAAAAAAAAAAAAAGGTTGGATTAATTTGAATCAGTTCCAGAAGTCTTTACATGTAAAAGCTATTTATGAATGTTCCTTATGACTTGAAAATGGAGAGGCTATAACTTAAACCCATGTACCATTAGAGAGTGAACCCCCTAATTAGCTCAAAAAAGTGGACACCAAATATGGACAAAGAGGCAGAGAAAGACTAATAAAATACTGAATAGGACTGTCCTAACTGCAACAACATTACTTTGCCAACAAAGTTTCGTCTAGTCAAGGCTATGGTTTTTCCTGTGGTCATGTATGGATGTGAGAGTTGGACTGTAAAGAAAGCTGAACACCAAAGAGTTGATGCTTTTGAACTGTGGTGTTGGAGAAGACTCTTGAGAGTCCCTTGGACTGCAAGGACGTCCAACCAGTCTATCCTAAAAGAGATCAGTCCTGGGTGTTCATTCGACAGACTGATGCTGAAGCTGAAACTCCAATACTTTGGCCACCTGATGTGAAGAGTTGACTCATTGGAAAAGACCCTGATGCTGGGAGGGATTGGGGGCAGGAGGAGAAGGGGACGACAGAGGATGAGATGGCTGGATGGCATCACCGACTTGATGGACATGAGTTTGGGTAGACTCCAGGAGTTGGTGATGGACAGGGAGACCTGACGTGCTGTGATTCATGGGGTCGCAAAGAGTCAGACACGACTGAGCGATTGAACTGAACTGAACTGAATTGCAACAATACAACATTGTTCCTGTGGAGGCTGCCAACTATGACTGCATTTGGTCAGAGAGGAACAGGTTGAAATACATATATTAGTTGGTATTGGGGAGCCATGTTGTTTGATGAGAACGATTAACCTAGCATCCACGACTATAGGTATATGGAAAAATAAGTAGTTGATAAGCTGAAGTCAGTCAAACAACAGGCCCCCCGTTCCTGCCAGTATCTGTAGGTGGCCTCTTAAAAACTTGGAGTGGAATAGATGAGGCAAAGATTTAGTCTGTCTCAGACTGGGCAGTTTCTCAGCCTTAGTGTATTCTTGGCCACTCTTTCTATGTTGGTGACCTCGGCTGCACTCCACAGCACCTGTTAAACAAGATGGACCTGAACCTTCTTAGCACATGAGCATGATACCACAGAACTCAGTTCTTGCCCTTGTGTTTCTCTGGGCACTTTCCACCTAGTATTTTTTCTTGAATCCCCCATGCATTTTGTCTCATAACAGTGATGAAAAAGAGTAGAGAAAGATGCCACCAGGGGACTTGGTACTTGTGAGATAGGAAAGATGAGTCAGAAGTGCTAAAAAAGATGTCTCCATGAACTGTCCTGATCCTTTTCTCAGATACCACAGTTCCGACCCATTCCCTAATGACTGATACTGAGAATTCTCCAGTAAAAACTAGCTGAGAATGCTGTCTTCATGTATAACTCCTTCAACATTTACAATCAAATTATATCCTTAGCTGTTTGTCTCATTTAAGAGGACAATATCTTTCCTCATTCCCAAAACTAACATCTTCACCTAAAGATCTCCTCTGTTCCAGTCTCTTTAAGAACTTGAATCATCAGTCGTTTCCACTCTTGTCTGAGATGTCTCCCTCTCTATTGATTTTTTTCCTTTTATTAAGTGAACTGCTTAAGTCTTTCACACTTTTAGAAACAAACCAATCAGCTTCCACTAACCTGTAGACCTCTTTATAACTACAACTATAAACTTTTATTTATATAGATACAATGGTCTGAATTCACTGACTCCATTTTGGACTTGCTAGTCTTTCCTCAATCTGTGATACTATGATGCTTAGGATTAAGTTTAGGGAGGTGTCCAATTCCAAATATTAATTAAGACATTAAATTTCACTCAAATAGCAGTTATTTCCTCTTCCCAAGCTAGGGGTTTTGGCAAGCCACAAGACAGAAAAAAGGGGGCTTGGTCCTTTTTTTTTGCTCTATGACTCCCCTTCTTCTCCTTCATCTAGTATCATCATTCTAGTACCAGCAGAGCTAGAACAAGAGAAGGAAGATAATGAAGGCAGAATATTTTTGCTTGGTGGTGGGCCAGCCAAGAGAGCTTTACATTCACTGTCCTGACAAATGTTTAAAATTCTGACCTCTCCAAACTCACCTTTCACATGTATCCTATGCTCCAATCATCTCTTCTGTATATTTTTGATTCTTCACAGGTCTTACTGGAAATGTCAATTGCAATTTCTAGGTGATAGATCTTCCTTTTATCCTCCTTCATCCCCTTGTATTTTTCTCTCTTTTAAAATTGGAATTTAGTTGCTTTACAGTGTTGTGTTAGCTTCTGCTGTATAGGAATCATCCACACACATACATTCATCTGCTCTTTGTCACCACAGAACATTGAGGGGAGTTCCCTGTGCTATGTAGTGGGTTCTCATTAGTGATGTTCCATTGTATGTATGTACCACATCTTCTTTATGTATTCCTCTGCTGATGGACATTTAGGCTGCTTCCATATCCTGGCTATTGTGAATAGCGCTCCTGTGAACATTGGGGTGCATGTGTCTTTTGTATTAATAATCATAGTTTTCTCCAGGTCCCTTGAATTTTTAGAGAACTACTCCACACACAGATGTTCTCTTTTGAAGGTTCAGTTGTCTCTTCAATTGACCCCCTTGGGCAGGATTTCAGCAGGATAGTTTTATTTCTTCCACAGGACCCCATGTGCTCCAGGAGAATCCTTATGCTTTCTATACCTAAAATCTCTGGATCATGGGCCAAGCCCTATGCAACAGCCTGGGGGATGTTGTGGTAAAAGGTATTGCTTTCAATAAACCTCCTATTTTTTGAATATATTTTTCATAATTTATCCTGGGAATAACAGACTGGGAGCACATAAAGAATATGGCTTTGAAAAAGGCCTTCACAACAAGGCATTGCCTTCTGACCTTTCTAAACTCACCTTGCACATATATCCTACGCTCCAATAGGTACTTCCCAAATTACAGAATAGTCAGACCTCGTGTCTTTGTTTATGTGTGCTTCCTGCCCTGACATCCTGTCTTCATTTTGTTCATGCCTACACATACCTTCAAACTCGTCTCCCCTAGTATCCTTAGCCTGACCATTCCCACCCCGCTCTATACCCCAGCATGCCCAGCTTTAACTCTTCAGTACTGTTTGATAGGCTATGGCATTTGCTGTGCTGTAGAGTTTAGTGGTTACCGTGGAATCAGACCTGTGCTTACTCTGACTCTGCCACCTGCTACTGTGTGACCCTGAGCTATTTGCAGAACCTCCTGAAACTTCATTTCCTGGAAGAAATGAGTGATAATGCATATATATCTCATCAGGTCATTAAGAGGGTTAAATAAAATAATGCATGTAAAGCATTTAAAGCAGTGCTTAGGATATTTAAGCTTTCATTAAATGTTCCTTGATATTAATCATAGCATGTATGGGGCTTTTCACAGTACCAAACTCAATAAAGAAGCAAAGAGGTATACTTTTTCCCCTCAAATTCTCAAAGCATTCACAGCCCTGGATTTTATTCCATTAAAGAATTAAATTTTTGTGAGGAGGGCTTGGAAGCTGTCCTAAACCAAAGTACAACGGGACACAGTCATTCCGCAGAGCCAAGGAACTGCTTCCTGGCTGGGGTCCACGCCCTCCTCACTCCACCAGGCCTCTCAGCCACAAGCACATGAAGGGCAACTGTGACTCCGGCAAGAGGCAACCCCCTTCCAGGCCTAGAACTTTCTCCCCTTAGAGGAGAAAATGGCAAATAAATAAATAAAATCTGTATAAATTTAAATAATTGGAAGGCAGCTTGACTGAAAAAGACACTTTTCTTTTTCACCACAAATGTCACCATCTGGACTTTTCCTTTTTTAATTTCTTTGGGACCTGACAAGTCACTGGGCTGATATAATCACACCCAGTCAAAAATGACAGACACATCTCTGCGAGTTAGGGTGGGCAGAGTTCCAGGGTGGCCGGGGAGGACCCAGAAACCAGTGCGAGAGTGGCTTCAACAGCCCTCTGACTGGCTCGCCTTCCCCCATAACACAAGAGCTTCTGAGGTGTGATCAGCTTAAAATACACACCATGCTCATATACACACACGTGTGCGCACACACACACATGCATTTGTGGATGTGTGCATGCTTACAAGATGGCATTCAATTAACCTGCTAGTTAACTCATTTTTCATTTTTTCAGTCAAAAAATATAAATAAATAAAACTAAAGGGCAAGAAAGGCCAGTCAGCAGACTGTGCTGCTATTAATAAACTACATGTGGCCACCCTGTTTCTGTGCTTGCCTTCTTTTCTCCCCAACGGTCCTTTATCCAGCAAAGCAGGAATATTCTAAGGGAACCAGCAAAGTAATCCAGGTTTCTTTATTGGTCAATTCGGCACCTTCACGTGGCCACAAGTCCACAGATGGACTCACAGCTGTCATGTGCAAATACTCCCATTCACAAAACCAGCTTATTTAATATTTTATTTTTGCAATTTCTATGTCATTCTGGTTATGATTGTCTGAAAAAACAACACCTTCCCTGTAGATCTTCTGGATAGTATTTTTTCAAAACAAGGGAAAATACCATTTTGCAAATTTTATTGTATGGCAATTTACAGTATTTCTGTCTATATTTGCCTATTGCTTATTTTATTTGGATAGGACTTTGTGTGTATACACACATATATACATTCACATATATGTAAACACACATATTCATTTGCCAGATTTTTGCCATGTTCTATGTACATACAGTGAGCTGATGTTAGTAGGGCAAGGTCTACTAACAGTGCTTTTCTACAATGAATGTGGCTGTGAATCACCTTAGGAGATTGTCTAAATACAGATTCTCATTCAGTAATCTGCATTTCCATATTGCCAGTCCAGGCGCCACACTTCAAGTAGCAAAGAGTCAGGGACATTAGACATAGTTTTATATGAGAAATTTGTGAGTCCCTCTCAGCAATTCCCTCAGCTTCACACCCCACATCCAGTAATTAATCAGAATAATCACTTCTTAGATACCTCCAAAGTTCACCTTTCATTTCCATCCTCACTGCCACTAGCCTGGTCCATCTGCATCACAAACTCTTGTCCACCAGATACAGTAATCACCTCCTTGTGGCCTTCTCATCTCCTCTCGTCTCTCTAGCTGTATTTAACACTTCCACCAGAGAGATATATTTAACATGTACCTCAGATCTTGGATGGCTCTGACTTACAACTCTTAGATGGCCTCCTGTTGTTCTTAGGGTAACAGCCAGAATTCTCAATATGTCCTGTAAAGCCCATGGTGGTCCAGCTGACTTCTGCCTCCATCAGTTCAGTTCAGTTGCTCAGTCATGTCCGACTCTGTGACCCTATGGACTGCAGCACGCCAGGCTTCCTTCTCCATCACCAACTCCTAGAGCTTGCTCAAACTCATGCCCATCGAGTCAGTGATGCCATCCAGCCATTTCATCCTCTATCATCCCCTACCCCCCTTGCCTTCAATCTTTCCCAGCATCTAGATGTTTTCCAATGAGTCAGTTCTTCGCATCATGTGGCCAGATATTGGAGCCTCAACATCAGTCTTTCCAATGAATATTCAGGGCTGATTTCCTTTAGGATGGACTGGTTTGATCTCCTTGCAGCCAAGGGACTCTCAAGAGTCTTCTCCAGCACCACAGTTCAAAAGCATCAATTCTTTGGCACTCAGCTTTCTTTATGGTCCAACTCTCACATCCATACATGACTACTGGAAAAGCCATAGCTTTGACTAGATGGACTTTTGTCAGTAAAGTAATGTCTCTAGTTTTTAATATGCTGTCTACATTTGTCATAGCTTTTCTTCCAAGAAGCAATTGTCTTTTAATCTTATGGCTGCGGTCACTATCTGCAGAGATTTTGGAGCCCAAGAAAATAAAGTCTCTCACTGTTTCCATTGTTTCCCCATCTATTTGCCATGAAGTGATGGGACCGGATGCCATGATCCTAGACTTTTGAACATTGAGTTTTAAGCCAGCTTTTCCACTTTCCTCTTTCACTTTCATCAAGAAGCTCTTTAGTTCCTCTTCACTTTCTGTCGTAAGGGTGGTGGTGTCATCTGCATGTCTGAGGTTATTGATATTTTTCCTGGCAATTGTGATTCCAGCTTGTGCTTCATCTAACCCGGGATTTTGCATGATGTACTCTGCAGAGAAGTTAAATAAGCAGGGTGACAATATACACCCTGTCTCCACAGCATCATCGTCTACCAGGCTCCCCCTCCATCACCATACTTCATCCACTCTGTCTTTCTCTTGGCTTCCAATATGTAAGACATCTTCCTCATGCAGGGACTTCAGACTTGACTTTTATAGAAGCTGCCTGAAACTTTTTCTTCTTCTTTTCTTCACTGCTCACCCACTCCGTTCCTGTCAGCTACTCCCAGATCTCTATGTCAATTCACCCTTTGGTTCTCAGCTCAGATTTAGGCTATCCACCTAGGTTTCCATTCCTGGACAGATGCTATCAAAGCATTCTGTACTTTGTTCTCAGGGCACTTTTTAATGAATCATTTACATAGTTATTTGCTTAGTGTAAGCTCTGTTACACTATTAGGGGCTTTCCTGATAGCTCAGTTGGTAAAGAATCTGCCTGCAATGCAGGAGACCCCGGGTTGATTCCTGGGTCAGGAAGATCTGCTGGAGAAGGGATAGACTACCCACTCCAGTATTCTTGGGCTTCCCTTGTGGCTCAGCTGGTAAAGAGTCCACCTGCAATGTGGGAGACCTGGGTTTGATCCCTGGGTTGGGAAGATTCCCTGGAGAAGGGAAAGGCTACCCACTCCAGTATTCTGGCCTGGAGAATTCCATGGATTATATAGTCCATGGGGTCACAAAGAGTTGGACACAACTGAGTGACTTTCACTCACTTTCAAGCTCCTTTAGGGAAGAGGCCAGGTCTGCCTCACCCATCGTTGAACCACTAGCACATACAGAATCTTGGTAAATATTGCCAGTAATGAAGGAAAACAGAAACGAGCTGGTGATGAGGACTATTCCACAGCTACAGTGAGAGCAAATAATCAGGGTTTCCTGGGGCTGAGGACAGGTGGAATAGGGAAATGGGGGTCAGATGTTGTAGGTCACAGTGGACCATGTCTGGGTAGGATACTGAGGAGAGAGCAGGTCCTTACCAGGCAGATGTGAAAGGGCGCATTCCAGACAACAGGGGAGAGGTAGGCAGCAATCTAATGTCAAGGGCCTTTTATGCCATGGGAAATACTTTGATATTAGGCCTATAGGTGAGGAGGGGATAGGGGACTGAATGGTTTTAAATCTTGAGAAGATATAATTAATTTTGTCATAATTAAAGCTGGGCTGCAGAGACACCTTTGTGAAAGCTTCACAAAAGATAGGGTAAAGAACTGAGATCAATAGGATGGGTAAGAAATTCTGATATCAATCTATGTAAGAAATAAAGTAAGAATAAATGTCATTATAGAAAATAGTGTTTTCCCCAGCCTTTTTTGTAATTGGGACCTAAGCATGTTACCTGGACTCAATCAATCTACTATCTGCCCCTCCCCAGACTTTGGATTGAGAAATAATGACCCATGGGAGCAGGAGCAGTTGAGAATCAGTTTATTCTGTCATTCATTCAAAAAACATATTTGAACATTTACTCTATGACAGGCACTTTTCAAGGTACTAGACATATAGCAGAGAACAAGGCAGACAAAAATCCATGCCCCCATAGAGCCCACGTTCTATAGGAGGAAAAATAAGCAAGTAATTGAGTGGACTGTATAGTTTGTCAGATGCTATTAACTGATATTAAAAAAAAAAAGAAAGCAAATATCATGGAATAGGACGTGGTGAAAGAGCGAAAGATATGGAAGGCATATTTTGTTAAATTAAATCTATTTATTTTTAAATGAAATAAAGATGAGTATTTTTATGGTAAAAGTTCACAAAGAAGATAGACATTATAAACCATTAAAAACAAACAAAGATACAGAAAGCAAAAACCAGAAGAAATAGAAGGGGAAAGAAAAACGTATATAATCGTGGTGAGACATATTAACCTTTCTCTGAGAATATTTTATCAAGTACAGAAAAATAAGAATAGGATATCATTAATAATTTAATAATTAAATATAATAGATTTCTATTTCCATTAATCTGAAAGGCATAATTTTTAAAGAGTGGTACTGTTGAAGACCTCTCTGAAAGGGTGACATTTGAGCAAAGACATAAAGCATCTACGAAACCAGCCAGGTGGATATCAGGAGGAAGAATGTTCCAAGCAGAGAAGACGTTAGGTGGAGATTATAGCAGCGGCATCTTGGGGCCCCCGCAGCTTTGGTGCCAGTAGCCCTCTCCTGCCCGTGGCGGCAAGCCACAGTGGAGGCACAGGCTATTAGCAGCTGCCTCACCAGCGGTGTGCTCACCAGATGGTTCTGCGATGGGATATGGGCTCTGATTCCAGCGTACTGCCTCATCTCCCTTTTTTCTGCCTGTTTTCTGAACTTGGTTCTCCAGCCTTCCTAGTGACTCTCTGCATGCTCTGAAATCCTTTCAACAAATTCCTATTCTTTTGTTAGCCCACGAGTGGATAACTAAGAGCTCTAACCATTATAAACAGTGAGTTCCTGGTCCACAGGGAACTTCTGTCTCTGAAGTTAAGAAGTGAAGAATGTCTCTGTCCATTCTCTTAACCCACAGCTCTTGTTCAAGGTGGCATATGAGATTTTTAACTTCTATGATGTGCTACCAGTTGCCTTGCCCAGAAGAAGCAGCATTGCATGTACCTTTCGAAGAACAAGTGGATAGAATCACAGACTTGAGATAAAAATGAGAGTACAAAAGGCTTCCTTTGGAAAGGATCCTTTTGTGTTAGAAAAAGGAAGGACAAAAGGGACCCAGTGAAGACACCTGGGTAAAATGTCATAGCTCCTAAGTTGAGATAACGGAACAAAAATCAAACCACCATGACGATGAGACAAAAAAGGGGACTGTCAGGGATGAGGTATCTGTATCCTTTAAGGAATGTATATTTTCTCAGTTCTGCATTGCATTATTTTTTCACATTTCAATTGCAGTGAAACTGGTACACTTTCTTAACAACAGTCATATTCTGAACTTCCAGGAACTATGAACAAAACTACAAACCCAGCATCTGGGTGTGCTTGGACCAGCCATGTCACTTTAGACTTCTCATATGCCAGACTGTAATCATTGCTAGCTGTTCTTCCAGATGTCCAGTGCTATGATTTTTTTATTATAGTTATTGATGGGCTCTGTCTGACCAGGAAGGAACTAAGAGGCTTCTTCCTGAGGTTGAAGTGTGCTGGTTCCATCTCTGTTCCCTGGCTATTGTCAGCTTTATCCATCTCAGTCGCCAGTAGGAGAGAATGCAATTAATGACATCTGTTTACTGTCTGTATTTGTTTTCTGCATAACAGACAGCTACAAGGCTTGAGAGAACACAGTATCCAGCATTTATGTCGCTTACATCTAAGGTTGGCGTGTGTTGGCTAATAGTGCCTGGGCCTGGCTGGGGTGGCCCCACTGAGATGACCCTGACCCATATGCCTCTCAGCCTCCTCCTGGGCCCCAGAGGGCTCACCTGGGCATGTTGTTCTTCCAGAACTTGGAGAGTAAGCCACACTGTGCAAGTGCTTGTCACGCCTTAGATTACATCCCACCCTCTAACATTCAGTTGGAAAAACAGCCGTATGGGCTCCTCAACATCAAAGTGCAGAGAAGCATCCTCGGCCCGCGGAGTTGGGGAGTGAAGGAAGGTAACCTCCACCTTCTCCCCAAGCATCATCTGATCACCAGGGAATTGCCAGGTTCTGGTTTCACCTAGTTCCAACCTACTGATCTGCCCCAACCCTGGCTTCTGGTTTCAATTCCAGTAGCTAAAACAGATATTTTTTTAATATCCCTGAGGGACAGAGAGCCTGGCTCACATTTTCTGAGTTCTTAATGTGTGTCAGTTATTTCTGTCCCTGGAGAAGGAAATGGTGACCCACTCCAGTATTCTTGCCTGGAGAATCCCTTGGACAGAGGAGCCTGGCAGGCTACCGTCCACGGGGTCGCAAGAGTCAGACATGACTTAGCGACTAAACCACCATCTCTGCCCAGGTGAGTTAAGTAGTTATCCTCAGTTTTAGTAAAGAAACTGTTACTTAGTGGGTCTGTGTCAGGGACTGTCATAATGACTTAATTACTGTGTGTGTGTGTTTGGGCTTGCACCCAGTCACTCAGTTGCCTCCAACTCTTTGTGACCCCATGAACTGTAGCTTGCCAGGCTCCTCTGTTCATGGAATTTTCCAGTAAAGAATACTGGAATGGGTTGCCATTTCCTCCTCCAGGGGATCTTCCCAACTCAGGAATTGAACCTGCATCTCCTGCAGTGGTAGGCGGATTCTTTACCCTGAGCCACCTGGGAAGCCCCTTAATTACCATATTTATCCCTGGAAGAAACTAAGAGACTTAGGACAAAGGATAAAGTGTGCTCATACTTTCTGTTTCCTGGCTATCATCATTCTCCATCTAGGAAGCCAATATGAGAGAGTAGAATTGATGGCATCTATCTACTGCTGATATTAGGTTCAGTTCAGTTTAGTTGCTTAGTCACGTCCAACTCTTTGCAACCCCGTGAATTGCAGCACGCCAGGCCTCCCTGTCCATCACCAACTCCCAGAGTTCACTCAAACTCAATGTCCGTCAAGTCGGTGATGCCATCCAGCCATCTCATCCTCTGTCGTCCCCTTCTCCTCTTGCCCCCAATCCCTCCCGGTATCAGAGTCTTTTCCAATGAGTCAACTCTTCGCATGAGGTGGCCAAAGTACTGGAGTTTCAGCTTCAGCATCAGTCCTTCCAAAGAACACCCAGGACTGATCTCTTTTAGGATGGACTGGTTGGATTTCCTTGCAGTCCAAGGGACTTGCAAGAGTCTTCTCCAGCACCACAGTTCAAAAGCATTAACTCTTCAGTGCTCAGCTTTCTTCACAGTACAACTCTCACATCTGTACATGACCACTGGAAAAACCATAGCCTTGACTAGACGGACTTTTGTTGGCAAAGTAATGTCTCTGTTTTTGAAGGAGTAAGCGTCTTTTAATTTCATGACTGCAATCACCATCTTCAGTGATTTTGGAGCCCAAAAAAATAAAGTCTGACACTGTTTCCACTGTTTCCCCATCTATTTCCCATGAAGTGATTGGACCAGATGCCATGATCTTCGTTTTCTGAATGTTGAGCTTCAAGCCAACTTTTTCACTCTCCTCTTTCACCTTCATCAGGAGGCTTTTGAGTTCCTCTTCACTTTCTGCCATAAGGGTGGTGTCATCTACATATCTGAAGTTATTGATATTTCTCTTGGCAATCTTGATTCCAGCTTGTGCTTCTTCCAGTCCAGCGTTTCTCATGATGTACTCTGCATAGAAGTTAAATAAGCAGGGTGACAATATATAGCCTTGACGTACTCCTTTTCCTTTTTGGAACCAGTCTGTTGTTCCAAGTCCAGTTCTAACTGTTGCTTCCTGACCTGTATACAGATTTCTCAAGAGGCAGGTCAGGTGGTCTGGTATTCCCACCTCTTTCAGATTTTCCACAGTTTATTGTGATCCACACAATCAAAGGCTTTGGCATAGTCAATAAAGCAGAAATAGATGCTTTTCTGGAACTCTCTTGCTTCTTCCATGATCCAGCAGATGTTGGCAATTTGATCTCTGGTTCCTCTGCCTTTTCTAAAACCAGCTTGAACATCAGGAATTTCACGGTTCACATATTGCTGAAGCCTGGCTTGGAGAATTTTGAGCATTACTTTACTAGTGTGTGAGATGAGTGCAATTGTGTGGTAGTTTGAGCATTCTTTGGCATTGCCTTTCTTTGGAATTGGAATGAAAACTGACCTTTTCCAGTCCTGTGGCCACTGCTGAGTTTTCCAAATTTGCTGGCATATTGAGTGAAGTACTTTCACAGCATCGTCTTTCAGGATTTGAAATAGCTCAACTGGAATTCCATCACCTCCACTAGCTTTGTTCATAGTGATGCTTTCTAAGGCCCCCTTGACTTCACATTCCAGGATGTCTGGCTCTAGATCAGTGATCACACCATCGTGATTATCTTGGTGGTGAAGATCTTTTTGTACAGTTCTTCTGTGTATTCTTGCCACCTCTTATTAATCTCTTCTGCTTCAATGGTATGTTAGGTCCATACCATTTCTGTCCTTTATTGAGCCTATCTTTGCATGAAATGTTCCCTTTGTATCTCTGATTTTCTTGAAGAGATCTCTAGTCTTTCCCTTTCTGCTGTTTTCCTCTATTTCTTTTCATTGATCCTTGAGGAAGGCTTTCTTATCTCTCCTTGCTATTCTCTGGAACTCTGCATTCAGATGCTTATATCTTTCCTTTTCACTTCTCTTCTTTTCACAGCTATTTGTAAAGCCTCCCCAGACAGCCATTTTGCTTTTTTACATTTCTTTTCCATGGGGATGGTCTTGATCCCTGTCTCCTGTACAATGTCATTAGTTTGTTACATATCAAATAACCACAATGTCTCAGAAGCTCAGAACAATCAGCATTTATGCTTATATGTTGAGGTTAGACATTGAATCCAGACCAACATAACTGTGAATGTTGGTTGGCCTCAATTTTCTCATCAGAGAAAAAAAGACAGTAGCACCTGTCATGCGGTGTTTGTGTGATTAGCTGGTATACACTCAGGGAAAGTGTTAGTCGCTCAGTATACAACTCTGTGCGACCCCATGGACTGTAGCTCGCCAGGCTCCTCTTCATGGAATTCTCCAGGTAAGAATACTGGAGTGGGTTGCCATTTCTTTCTCCGGGATCTTTCCGACCCAAGCATCACCTCCGGGTCTCCTGCACTGCAGGAAGATTCTTTACGGTCTGAGCCACCAGGGAAGCCTAATACAGAGTCTAGCACACCTGGTAAATAAGTCTCCCTCTTTGTTTTTACTCAAGGAGATTTGACCATCAGAAGCTACATCTGATACCTTCAAGCACCAGATTTTAGAGCCACCCTGTGTCAGACTTTTTGGGACAAAAGAAATAATGCAACAGTTTGACTCATGATACTTTGTGGAACCTTCATTTGAGTGAAAAAAACTTATATATGTGACAGCCGTACAGTGAAGGCTTGATTTGTGTGCATGGGTTAGAAAAGAGGGTGTGCACTGGAGGAAACGGAACAGAGCTAATATGTTACCGTCTGTGATTTGACCTGCTCTCTGCCTGACTAGCTGCATATTCATGTCAATTTCCTCCCGGTTACCTAGGACAAGAAATGAAGAGGAAAGATCTTTAATCATTTTTTTAATTCTAATTGAAACATTTTCCTTGCAAGTGAAGAGAGAACAGGTGCCTAACGAGCCCACATGATGATTCACAAGGTAGTAGATATCGCCACAGATACAATTAAACTGAAAGATCAATGAAAATTTCCTTTTTGGACTCAAGCCAGGTCTACGCAGACTGGGATCCAGCTAGCTGTATTTATGCACAGTGATATTCAGAAGTGTGTACTCATGCAGGTGTGCCCCGTAGTATCATATCATGATAAATTAAACAGCCACAGACTCACACATTGAGGATAACTTATTTAAGAAAACACAGCTATTTCTGTGTACAGTTAATGATCCTGGACTACAAGCATCATCTGTCAGGAAGGCAGACAATTGCTGCATCTTATCAGGTCTCACTTTCCCTTTTCCTTTATTATGCTTTTCATTTTTGGTCTAAAAAATACAACCACATAAGTAAGCACTGGCCCAGAGGCTCAAGATCTGAAAGAAAGGGAGGAAGCAGAAAGAAATGGAGGGAAGGAAGGAGGCAGGAAGGGAATCATCAAGGGAAAGAAACATTGCCAATGTGTAACCTTTCCTTCAGAGTTCCAGGAAATTGGATTGCATTTGTACCAAGATGTGTAGCCTGTCTGGCTCTTTAGGACCCTTAGACTCAGTGGGCCTGTAAATAAGCCCTTACACATCTTGTGAGTCCAAGGTTCTTCTGATAAAAGGAACAAGGGAAGAATTTAGGGGAGTGGGTTGATCTTTGAGATCTGCACTGATGCAAATTTCGCAGACCCGATAGGTTTTTCACAGCCTTCTATTTGTTTTTTTTTTTTTTGAAATTTCCTTGCAGAAATGAAAAAACAACCTGAGAGTTCTATTCAGTTGTTTTGTAGCAGCATTGTAATTGAAAAAAAAAAAAAAAAATCACTCCTGGAGTTAGATACTCTTTTCGTTAGCTCAGGCTGCTATAACAATATGTCATAGATGGGCAGCTTAAATAACAGACTTTTATTTCTCACAATCTGGAAGCTAGCAAGTCTGAGATCACAGTCCTAGCAGTTTTGATGTCCCATGAGAAGTATCTTCTGGCTTGCAGATGGCCATCTTCTTGCGATATCCTCACATGACAGAAAGAGGCAGATCTAATGTCTTTCTCTTCTTAAAAGGGCACTAACCCCATCATGATGAGCTCCACCCTCAAGACCCATGAACTCATCCAAACCTTATTACCTCCCAAAGGCCCTGCCTCCAGATACTATCACATTTGAGATTAGGACTTCAACATGTAAATTTTGAGGGGATACAGTCCATAACAGATACCAAACCAAACACCTCTGTGGTCTGGTCCTTTCTACACAATAGAGGTGAATCTGACCCCTAAAGCTTACGGGAAGATTGATGTCTTACATGTACTTATTTCATTTAAAAGGAGACAATGGAAAATCTAGTGCCAATATTGTCCACTCGTATTTTAGAAAAGAAAAGAATGTAGGAAAGTTACTATAAATTCTAGTGTTGGAAAGATCCTTAGAGATAAGTCTAGACCAACATATCGTCTAGACCAACATATCTGTTCTCATTAGGATAGATTAACTGCACTAACAAATTTAAAATTTCAGTGGCTTAACAGAATGAGGATTGTTCTCATCCAGGAAAAGTCTGATCCAGATGTGCCCAGTTGGCAAATCTCCTTAAGGGTGAACTTAAGGATTCAGGCTGTTTCCAGTGGGAGCCTTTGCCATCTCAGAGCCTTTAGAATCCTTTGTAGAAGGTGGGAGATCACACATGGGGCATTTGATGCAGGTGGCTAAAAGTGGTGCACGTTCCATTGACCAGAACTCAGTCACATGGTATTATCTAGATGCAAGGGGTGGCTGTGGGGGCTGGTGCTGTAATCTTCCTGTGAAAGCGCACCACCCAGCACCTTATTTCTGCCATACTCACTGTTTTCCAGATGAAGAAAGTAGGCTTAGTGTTTGATGTGTTTAGAATGAATCAGTGGCAGAGGTGGGATTAGAACTCCTATCTCCTCACTCCATCTTCTTTCCTTTATTTCCCATCACCTCTTAGCTCTTTGAAGAAGTACAGCAGGACTTAGGGTTTCTGAAGGATAATCCCTAGCCACAAAGAAGCCCCTTCTCCTTAGAATCCAAATCAATACCTTTTGTATACTTAACAGAGAATACACATAGAATTTAAAATTAATTGACTTAATTTGGTTTTATTTTTCAGATTATTTCTTAAATGGCTTTTTGACTTCTGAAAAAGACCACACTCACCAAAAATGAGAGCAGTATGATACTGTCTTTGATTTTGTATAACAGCTAATAGTGTAGGGCATGTGATCATGGCTAAATAAATATTTGTTGTTACGTGTGGTCGTTGTTGTTCAGTTGCTGTTGTGTTCGACTCTTTGCAACCCCATGAACTACAGCATGCCAGGCTTCCCTGCCATTCACTATCTCCCAGAGTTTGCTCAAACACATGTCCATTGAGTCAGTGATGCTGTACAACCACCTCATTTATGTCACCCCTTCTTTTATTGCCATCAGTCTTTCCAAGAATCAGGGTTTTTTCCAATGAGTTGGTTGTTTGCAACAGGTGGCCAAAGTATTGGGGCTTCAGCATCTGGCTTTCCAATGAATATGCAGGACTGATATCCTTTAGGATTAACTGGTTTGATCTCCTTGCAGTCCAAGGGACTCTCAAGAGTCTTCTCCAACACCACAGTTCAAAAACATCAATTCTTTGGTGTTCAACCTTCTTTATCATACACCTCTCACATCCATGCTTGACAATTGGAAGAACCATAGCTTTGACTGTACAGACCTTTGTCAGCAAAGTGGTGTCTCTGCTTTTAAATGTGCTGTTTAGGTTTGTCATAGCTTTTCTCCAAAGGAGCAAGTGTCTTTTAATTTTGTGGCTGTAGTCACCATCCTCAATGATTTTGGAACCCAAGAACATAAAATCTATCCATGTTTCCACTTTTTCCCCATCTATTTGCCATGAAGCGATGAGACCAGATGATCTGGTTTTGTGAATGTTGAGTTGTAAGCCAGCTTATTCACTCTTTTTTCTCACCTTCATCAGGAGGCTCTTTAATTCCTCTTCACTTTTTGCCACTAGGGTGGTATCAGCTGCATATCTGAGGCTGTTGATATCTCTCCTGACAGTTTTGATTCCAGCTTGTGATTTGTCAAGACCTGCGTTTCTCCTGATGTGCTCTGTATATAAGTTAAATAAGCAGGATGGCAATATACAGCCTTGATGTACTTCTTTCCCAATTTGGAACCAGTCTGTTGTTCCATGTCCAGTTCTAACTGTTGTTTCTTGACCTGCATACAGGTTTCTCAGGAGGCAGGTAAGTTGGTCTGGTAATCCCATCTCCTTAAGAATTTTCCACAGTTTGTTATGATCCACACAGTCACAGGCTTTAGCGTAGTCAATGAAGCAGTTCAGTTCAGTTCAGTCACTCAATCGTGTCCGACTCTTTGCGACCCCATGAACTGCACCACGCCAGGCCTCCCTGTCCATCACCAACTTCCGGAGTTCACTAAAACTCATGTCCATCGAGTCAGTGATGCCATCCAGAGAGAGTCAGCCATCTCATCCTCTGTCATCCCCTTCTCCTCCTGCCCCCAATCCCTCCCAGCATCAGAGTCTTTTCCAATGAGTCAACTCTTCGCAATGAAGCAGAAGTAGATGTTTTTCTGGAATTCTGCTTTTTGTATGATACAACAAATGTTGGCAATTTTATCTCTGGTTCCTCTGCCTTTTTCTAAATCCACATTGTACATCTGGAAATTCTCAGTTCATGTACTGCTGAAGCCTAGTTTGAAAGATTTTGAACATTACCTTACTAGCATGTCAATAGGTAATCTGAACAGTCTTTGGCATTGTCTTTCTTTGGAATTGGAATAAAAACGGACCTTTTCCAGTCCTGTGGTCACTGCTGAGTTTTACCAATTTGCTGGCATATTGAGTACAACACTTTCACAGCATCATCTTTTAGAATTTGAAATAGCTCAGCTGGAATTCAGTCACCTCCACTAGCTTTGTTTGTAGTAATGCTTCCTAAGGCCCACTTGACTTCACACTACAGGATATCTAGCTCTAGGTGAGTGACCACACCATTGTTAACGAGATCATGAAGAGCTTTTTTGTATATTTCTATGTGTTCTTGCCACTGCTTCTTAATATCTTCTACTTCTGTTAGGTCCTTGTCATTTCTAACCTTTATTATGCCCATCTTTGCATGAAATGTTCCCTTGGTATCTCTAATTTTCTTGAAGAGATCTCTAGTCTTTCCCATTCTATTGTTTTCCTCTATTTCTTTGCGTTGTTCACTTAAAAGGGCTTTCTTATTTTTCTTTGCTATTCTCTGGAACTCTGCATTCAGTTGGATGTATCTTTCCCTTTCTCCTTTGCCTTTCACTTCTCTTCTTTTTTCAGCTATTTGTAAGGCCACCTCACACAACCATTTTGCCTTCTTGCATTTCTTTTTCTTGGGGATGGTTTTGATCACCACCTCCTGTACAGTGTTACAAACCTCCATCCATAGTTCTTCAGGCACTGTGTCTATCAGACCTAAAACCGTGAATTTATTCAGCACTTCCACTGTATAATCGTAAGTGATTTTATTTAGGTCGTACCTGAATGGCCTAGTGGTTTTCCCTACTTTCTTCAATTTAAGTCTGGATATTGCAATAAGGAGCTCATGATCTGAGCCACAGTCAGGTCCAGGTCTTGTTTTGCTGACTATGTGGAGCTTCTTCATCTTTGGCTGCAAAGAATATAATCAATCTGATTTCAATATTGACCATTTGGTGATACCCATGTGTAGAATTCTATCTTGTGTTGTTGGAAGACAGTGTTTGCTATGACCAGTGTGTTCTCTTGACAAAACTCTGTTAGCCTTTGCCCTGCTTCATTTTGTACTCCAAGGTGAAACTTGCCTGTTACTCCAGGTATCTCTTGACTTCCTACTTTTGCATTCCAATCCCCATATGATGAAAAGGACATCTTTTTTGGGTGGGGGGCAAGGTTAGTTCTAAAAGATCTTGTAAGTCTTCACAGAACCATTCAACCTCAGCTTCTTTGGCATTCCTGGTTCTGGCATAGACTTGGATTACCGTGATGTTGAATGGTTTGCCTTGGAAACAAACCAAGATCATTCTGTTGTTTTTGAGATTGCATCCAAGCACAGCATTTCCGACTCTTTTGTTGACTATGAGGGCTACTCCATTTCTTCTAAGGGATTCTTGCCCACAGCAGTAGATATAATGGTCACCTGAATTATATTCACCCCTGACTGCCCATTTTAGTTCACTGATTCCTAAAATGTTAATGGTCACTCTTGCTATTTCTTGCTTGACCACATCCAGTTTATCTTGATTCACGGACTTATCATTCCAGGTACCTATGCAATATTGTTCTTTACAGCTTTGGACTTTACTTTCACCACCAGACACACCCACAACTGAGTGATGCTGCTGCGTTAGCCCAGGCTCTTCATTCTTTCGGATCTGTTTCTGTTCTTCCCCAGTAGCATATTGGACAGCTACTAACCTGGGTGGCTCATCTTCCAATATCGTATCTTTTTGCCTTTTCATTTTATTCATGGGGTTCTCAAGGCAAAAATACTGAAGTGGTTTGCCATTCCCTTCTTCAGTGGACTACATTTTGTCAGGCCCTGACTAGTAGGGTCATGCTCTTCAGCTGCACTACGTAGCCAGATGATTTGCTGGGTGCTCTGGTTATCCCACTGCTGGTCCTTGTTGAATGTGTCATACAGAGTCTTAAAAAGGCATCTATGGAGAAAACAGTAAGGGAAAGACCAATAACTTTCTGATAAATGGGTAGGGAATTATTACATGAAATCATCAAATACTTAAGAGGACCTAACACATATCAAGCATAGTTCTGAGAGCTCAGAATATGGCAGAGAAAGAAACAGTTTTTTGCACAAAATCTTACAGTTCAAACTGTAAGTTTTGTGAATTCAAAACTTAGAGCTTGAACTCATTTCTCTAATGGCTGACTGTGTAATACAGGGCACGTTTACTGCTCCTAGCTTACCTTCTTTTGTTACCTGTGAAAGAGGGATAGCAGCTGTTATCCAATACCTCTCTGGGCTATTAGCAAATAGTAATAGAGCAAGTGGAGATCTAAAATGATCGAAAATAAAAGACCGAGTGATACATTTTTAAGGGAGGCAGGTTAATGAGCCACGGATGTGGAGAGCAGCTCAACTGGTTCCAGTAGGTCATTATTAGTCCTTTCTTCAGAAGGGCTCGTCTTCAGATTGCTACTTTCTGGAAATGATATGGCAATGATGGAAAATGCAGAGCAGCACCAAAGAAAGGGTTTAAGACAGCCCTATACATATGAAATGAGTTCATCAAGATTTATGTCATTACAATAAACCACTAACAGAATTTATGATGATGAGATCATTATGAAGGACTCCAAAAAATGCAGTTAACTGGCCACTATGACCTCAACTCTCACAGTCCCCTCAACTCTCAACAAATGTCTCCACCTTTAGAAATGACTTTTTTTTCCCCTTTGTAAAGAAATCTATTAATTTATTTGTGTGTAGGAAGTCTCAAGATTCTCCAACTTTTTCATTCAAGGAATGAAGAACACTCAACTGCCTACTTCCTCAATAAGGGAAGTCCCAAGCTACACAAAAGTGATCATTAACTTGACTCCTTTTATTCCTTTTAAGAATTATCATGTCAAAGACTTTCTCACTGAAACTTTTTTTTTATAATTTTATTTTATTTTTAAACTTTACAATATTATATTAGTTTTGCCAAATATCGAAATGAATCCGCCATAGGTATACATGTGTTTCCCATCCTGAACTTTTAACCCAGGCTCCTTATAAGCACCAGGATGCCCTGATGAATCTCTTGTCTTGACTTAAGGCTTTGTGTTTTCAGTGTATGTTTTATCCAGTTCTAGACAAGCCAGCTCCTTAAGAGCAGCAACTGTGTCTTACTGAGCTCTGTGTCTCACATACCTTCCCCAGAGACCACCTCATGGTACACGCTCAGTAAATGTTTTGGAAAGAGTGATTGCAGTTTTCCAGGTTGAGGATGAGACAGTGTCCTGGCCTATGTACTTCTTTGTGTCCAGAACCACTTTGAAGAAGTGAAGGTCATTCTCCTGATAGGACTCAGGACACTTTTTCTCTACAGGGCCAAATAGTGACTATTTTAGGTTTGTAGGCCATCCAGTCTTTGAGGAAACTGGTGTAGTAGCACAAAAGCAGGCTCAGACAATACATTAAAAAATAAGTGTAACTGTATTCCTCCCTCCAAAAAAATCTTTCTTTATGGATATTGAAGTTTGAATTTCAAGTTGAAATTGATACTGAAGTTGTAATTTTCATATTTTAAACAATGTTGCTCTTCTTTTGATTTTTTTTTTTGATCATTTAAAAATTTACTATCCTTGGCTCATAGGACATACAAAATCAGGTGGTGGGTCATGTGATCTGGGGTCACAGTTGGTGGACTGCCACACTAGATTGTGGGGTTGCTGGTGCTGGTTTTGGTGGTGGGACTTACTAACGAGATGAAGAGGTTTTTGGAAACTGCAACTTCATTTCCTTAACCAATTCACTAGTGTGCTTTAGTTGGTCCAGTTCCTGAGAGGGGAATTACTGTCTTATCTGCTGCTGTCCTCAAGGACACTTTAATGAATTAAGGTCATAGAATTCTTGGGCAAGATAACACCTCCTTAGGACTGGAGAGTTATGATGAAAATATTAAAATGGGAGACTAAAATATAATTCATGATTTATGGTGAATCATCTTAGATACTTCTAAGAATCAATAACCCATATCATCATTCTCATTTATCCTATGACATTCATTCATTTCACAAAGCAAGAATTACTGATAATATGAAATATATGCCAGACCATATGCATGGGTCAAGCGGGATATGCATCCAGAATTCTGGTACTACTGTGAGACATGCTCAGGAAACAAATACATCTGTTTTTATACGTTAAAAATTCATATTTTTAATATATTGCTGGTGTTTACTATAAAAGAAATCACTTTGATAATTTTGCTGCACAAAAATATACACAGCAAAATACAGTCAGTAGTTTCATGTAAGCAAATATAAATAACAATAATATTTTAAAAATCAATTAGAACCCAGCAATTTAAGGAATTTGACCCCTAGGTTTCCACATACCTGTTGGTTGACTATCAGAGAGAACCAGACTCTGTCATGTAGCTGCTACCATTTCAGAGAGAATGAATGCAAGAAGGTTGATTTAACAAGTAAATTGCATATACTAGTTTTTATGTAAACTTACTTCTGTTTACTAATTTTACTGTCTAAAAGCATAGATATTGGAGTCAGTTCTGGGTTCAGATCCTTGGCTTATTATCACCTATTAACTATGTGAACTCAAGCTAGTTACTTAACCTCTCTGAGCTTCCGTTTCTTCACCAAAAAAATGGAAGCATTAATGATTGTGCATTCGAGAACAAACTGCAGTTCTTACACATTGATAGCAAGGATTCACTACATAGGTATTCTTACTAATACATTTGTCATTAGAAAAAGAATAGAGTTTTTTGTTTAGCGAATTAGCAAACTTTATAGAGGTGTAATGTAATTTCAAATATAAGGCAGTGTTGAGATTCTAAGAGACACTTTCGCTTGCCTAGGCTTGGAAGGTAGTAGCGATGTGCATGTCTCTGTTTTGCTTAAACACCAAAACATCTGAGTTTGGTTTTCTTCTTGGCTGTTTTCTTGATGCACTGTGGGCAGTGGGGATGTTCCCTGAAATTTCCACTGTATTTGTACAACTTCCCTTTACCTAATGTTTTGGAATCCCATCTTAATTGTGTTTTTCTTTTTTTTTTTGTTATCATCTGATTTCCTTTCTGCTTAGTTTTTGGGTTCACTATAGTTTATCAGAATCTTACTTATCCAAAGCCTCTGATTTCAAATTATTTTTCATCATGATGTTGTTGATCTACTTAAATAAACCAATGGATGGACAGTTTCAAACCCTTGTCCCATAGACAGCATCAAGATACACAAAACTTAGGATATTTAAAGGCTGTATAAGAGAGATGGGAAGACTTGTTCATAGCATGGTATGATCTCCAGGCTGCAGAGTGTGACAGAAGGAGTGTAGATTAGAAACCAGAGTGCTTGGCTTCGTTGTCCTCTCAGCCATCCCAGACCATGGGCATCCTCAGCTCTCTCTCAATTCAGTAGTACTGGTCAATAAAACAGGAATGACTAGGATACTTATCTCACATAGTTTAGTGTAAATAATGTAAATGATACAGTAATTATTTAATAAAATCACCATGCATACTGCTACAGGGTTATTATAATTATTATTCACCCCATGTGTGTATGTGTCACAAGGATTCCATTTAGGGAACAAGTAATTTGCAGTAGTAAGAGTCAAGTCCCACTTCTGACACTAACCAGATGTGTAACTGAGGACAAATTATTCATTTATTTAAGTGCTAATTTCTATATCTGCAAAATAAGTTAGGTACTTATCAATGCCCCTTTCTGACATAAAAGTCTGGGGTTTCATGAGGACCAGGATGCAGGTATAGACAGGCAGAACAGCCAGTCTTCCAGAGAAGTACTAACTGATGCTTTAGTCAGTGGGCCCACCAAGACAGTGGGAGCCTACAGGTGGCTTTGGGAAGGGGATCCCAAAGAGCTCACCGGGTAACAGAGCACACCTGGGACTCAGAGGCTTACTTCACAGAGGCCCCCATGTGGTTCCAAACTGACAAGACTGAGCTAAACCCAGAGCAACCAGAGTCAGCACTGTTGACCATTGCCTTGTCTGAAGTGATAAGGACTGACCCAGGTATCCTCCACATAAGTAAGGAGGAAGAGAAGCAGAGAAGGTCCAGAAATTACAGCCTCTGAATGGGCTTCATGGCTCCTGTCTCCTTCTCTAATCCATCCCCCATATTGCCACCAGAGGGACCCTAAACTCATATATGGTCTTCCCCCTGTCCAGATTAAAAGTCTCTGATTTCTTTCAAGAAAAGCTGCTCAGTGTTACTGATCATCAGGAAATGCAAACCAAAAGTACAACGAGATATTACCTCACATCTGTCAGGATGGCCGTTATCAGAGAGCAAAAGACTGCAAGTATTGGCAAGGATGCGGAGAAATTAGAGTCCTTGTACCTTATTGGTGGGAATGGAAAAATGGTACCGCCACTATGGAAAACAGTATGGAGTGTCCCATCTTCCACAAGGTGAAATCTAAGCTCCCTTGCTTATAGGGCCCTGTATTGTAAGTAGAGTCTACTGAACTCCTCAGTTTCTTTTTCCCAAGAGCAAGCCCCTCTGAACTTACCATCTTTTCTTCATAACTCACTGCCTTCACACATGCTGTTCCTCTGCCAGGAACATCCTCTCTGCTTGGAGAATTCTTCCTTTTCCTTTTTTGTCCTGGTTCAGATATTACTTTCATTGTACATATTATGGCAACTACCATAAAGTTATTTTTTAAGAAGGTGTCTACTTGTCTGCTTTTCTACTGGCATATGAACTTGTGGCGATGGACCTATGTTTTATTGTGCTAACAAGTGCTTAATTAATTTTCTCCAGAGCTTACTAATGGTTAACTGAAATGACCTAAGGGATGGAGGCATCTGGAGAAAACAGATAGAAGAACAGAGCCCTTGAGAACATAAACAGACAAAAACCTACCAAGGGACAAATTTAGATTCAATGAAATCATAAGCAAGGTACACTTTTCCCAATGAAATGATTTATTCAATAATTATTTGGTCAGTTTCTCTTATGCACCAGGTAGCAAGGATACCTGGTATCCTGATAATCTCCTGGTATACTGGGTAGCAAGCGAGGCTGGCTTAGCACATCCCATCAACTGGGATGCCAGTATTCCTGGCATGTGGCTGATAAGGGGGAAGTGGCACAGTAAGAAGGAGAATAGCAAACAGGGGACAGAGGACCCAAGGCTTTGCAGGTTAGGGTGAAAACTTCACTTTTAGTATAAATGCAATGCTTTCTTACAAGTGATTTGCTGTAAAAGTTTTTAATCAGGGTAATTAACCATCTGACTGACATTTGGGGGAAGTCACCCTGGCTCTTCTGCAGAGAATAGCGAGTATATATAACTGGGGATACAGTTAGGAGGCTGCGCACGAGACCAGGTGAGAAATGACATTGGCCTAGCAGCCAGAATCATCCTCAGGACGGTCAAACACAGATTTCTGAGCTGCACCCCTGGAATTTCTGACTCTCTAGTTCTGGTGGTGATGGACATGGGGGCAGGGTGGAGGATTTGCCTTTCTAACAAATTTCCAGTGATGCTGATTCTGCTGTATGGAGACCCCTTCTATGAAATAGAGGTGGTCATTAAGTTGGACCAAAGTGTACTGGTTTGGAATATAATCTAGAGATAGGATTAGGAAGAATGCTCTTGTATCAATACTAGAAAATACTCGGACAAGGAACATTCCTATCAAACTTGAATGAGATAAATACCAGAAAATACTAGGAAAAGGAATATTGATCACATGAAACTTAACTGAGGTTTAAAACAAAAAGGCAAACAAAAGTAACCCCCTTCATACAATAGGCGATGGATGTATGGACATCATTTATGCCCTCCTTCCCCTGCCACACACGTGAACACACATAGACACAGATTCACAGACACGCACACACATAGACAAGTAAAAGTAAATGGTTTCCCAAAGTGTTTGAAGAAACTGTGTGTTATAGGATCAAAGAACTCCTAAAAGTTTAGGGTCTATGAGTCGTTAAGATTGAGCAAGGGCAAGTAACTGTGTTTTATCATTGTTAGGCTCTGGAGTTATCAGATGAAAAGGAGAACAGGGTATATAGTCCTGGGGTGTGACCTAGTGTAATTCCTTCCAGAATTTGAAAATAATGAGGTCACTGCAGATGCAATCTGTTAAATTAAGATGAGGTCATTAGGATGGGTTCTAATCTAATATGATGGGTATCCTTATGAAAAGGGTGAAAAGGCAAAAGATAGGAAGCAAACCACCAGGAGCTAGGGGAGAGGCACGAAGCACATTATTCCTCACAGCTCCTAGAAGGAACCAACCCTGCCAACACCTTGATTTTATTTATTTTTATTATTTTGGCTGAGCTTGGTCTTCTTTGGGCTTCCCCAGTGGCTCAGCGGTAAAAGACTTTGCCTGCAATGCAGAAAACACAGGAGAGGTGCGTTCGATCCCTAGGTTGGCAGTATCCCCTGGAGGAAGGAATGGCAACATACTCCAGTATTCTTACCTGGAAAATCCCACGGACAGAGGAGCCTGGAGGGCTGCAGTCAGTAAGGTCGCAAAGAGTCGGACACGGCTGAAGCACTGAGCACACACGTGTGCACACACACACGGGTCTTCATGGCGGTGCGTGTGCTCTTCTGTAGTTGTGGAGCATGGGCCCTAAATCAGATGAGTTCAGTAGTTGTGGCATGCGGGTTCTCTAATTGTGGCATGTGGGCTTAGTGGCCCCAGGGCAGGTGGGGTCTAGTTCCCTGACTAGGGATCATCTCTGCAGCCCCTGTATTGAAAGGCAGGTTCTTAACCACTGAATCACCAGGGAAGTCACCAGCACCTTGATTTCAGACTTCTAGACTCCAGAGCTGCTTTTAAGACTCTCACTTTGTGGTACTTAGTTATAGCAGTCCTAGCAAGCCAATACAAGCCCCTTATGGTTATAGCTTCATTGCACTGTACACATAGCTCTTAACCCTGCCTTCTTTGTCTCTCATATCTGCTTCTCTCTTGTACTCTGTAACCAGTAGGCCAACACTGACCCTTCCATAGTATAAACCAAGTCTCCCAGGACTCTAATCAGGGCACAGTATCCTAAAGATCCCACCTAACCTTTCCAGATATGAGATTCTGACATACTTCCCCACTGGACCTCTGCCTCTTTAAGAATCTGTTCCATGTTTTATTATTCATCTTTGTTTCCTCCCAATGACCAGAGTTCCTAAAACATAGCCTGTGTGTTTGTTGAATGAATAACACAATTAATGAGCTAGTCACTCTTTATCTCCGTCTTCCTTTGGTAAATGGGAAAACTCAAGAGCTTTTGACCTTCATGCTGCTGTCTTTTCGTCAATACAACGAGTTGTTTATTTGGGGAGCATCTGTTTTCAGATCACATTACTCAGTAAATGTGTGTTCTTAATGAAGGTGATCAGTGCAGATCAAGCTGACATCAACACTAAAGATATGGAGGATTGCTTTGGTGTGCAAATGGAAATGGTTTGGTGCCGGGAGATAATGAATACACAAGAATTAGGACTGCGTTATTAAACGGAGGGGATGAAGCTTGTCATTAGTTCCCACTGCTTCTTGGAGTTATTGGTAGTAGCTATTTGAGTGAGGAGACAGGAGCATGTGGAGAAGAGGAAGTGAAGAAATGAATGTGTAGATAATGTCTGCTCACTGAGACAGTGTGGTGTTTGGAATCGATCATCCTGCAGCTTTTGCTGAGAGGCTAGTGATATTGAACTGATCTGTTTTCCCAAACTCCTCAGAGGTGCAAGCAGCTGACAACTCCACAGATTCCTCCTCATGTCTGCCCCAGACTTTGATCTCAGCCGGGACAATAGGCATACTTTGGGTTAATTCTGGGCAAAGGAGAGATCACTACTTCCCTACTGATGGGCCACCCAAAGCCCTCTGAAAATACAACCAAACTCTACCAGAGTTGATTCATTTAGCATTAAGTAAATGCCCATAATCATTAGCCATTTACTCTGCCAGGGGACTGCTGTCATCTTTTCAGAACTTCCTGTACAGCAAGAAAGTTTCTCAGTGAAAATCCAATGTAGTAATTTAGTCTATGTTGTTTTTAGGAAATGCTCCAAATTTTCAAAATTAGTTTTTTTTTCAACTTTGGTAATATGCATTTATTTATTTTTTAATTGAAGTATAGCTGATTTACAACATTATAGTTTCCAGTGTACAACAAAGTGATTCAGTGTTTTCACAGATTATATGCCATTTAAAGTTATTACAAAATACTGGCTATTTTTTGGTGTTGTACAATATATCCTTGTTGCTTATTTTATTTTAAAAATTTTATTAAAAGTTTTATCTGCACTGGGTCTTTGTTGCTACACAGACTTTTCTCTAGTTGCTGCAAGTGGGAGCTACTCTTTAGTTGCAGTGCATGGGCTTCTCGCTGTGGTGACTTGTCTTGTTGCAGAGCATGGACTCTAGGTCTTCAGTAGTTGCAGCTCACAGCCTCTAGAGCTTGGGCTCAGTAGTTGTGGTGCTCAGGATTAGTTGTCCTACAGCATGTGGGATCTTCCTGGACCAGGGATCAAACCCATGTCTCTTGCATCTGCAGGTGGATTCTTAACCACTGAACTACCAGGGAAGTCGTGTTTATTTATTTTATACACAGTATTTAACATCTCTTAATCCCATCTGAGAAACTAACTAGTTTGTTCTGTCTGTGAACTATTTCTGCTCTGTAATGTACATTTGCTTGTTTTGAGATTCCAATATAAGTGATAATATAAAGTATTTGTCTTTCTGCTTTCTTTTGTTGTAGATGAATTGACCTTAAGTGTATGAGTTTATTTCTGAGCTCTCTATCCTGTTCCATTGATCTATATGTCTGTTCTTGAGCAAGTACCATATTGTTTTGATGACTGTAGCTTCATAGTGTAGTCTGAAGTCAGGGAGTATGGTTCCTCTAGCTCTGTTCTTCTTTCTCTAGATTGTTTTGCTATTTGGTATATTTTGCATTTCCATACAAATTTTAAGATTTTTTGCTCAGATACCACTTCACCACTTTGGGTCTAAGCTGCATCTGCCTTACAGACAAGCTCCCAAGTGGAGCTGGAGCATTCCCTTGACTCAGATTAGGGTGCACACAGTGGTGGTGGTTGCAGAAAACTGACCAGCCACTTGTGTGGTTTTCATTTCGCCCTTTCCACTTGGCTTCAGGAGCAAGGTAGTGTGCACATGTTCCTCACAAGTGGACAACAGGTTTCCCACAGGCCTCCTATTAGCCTCACCAGCCCTCCCACCAGCCAAGAGGGCTCATCTTCCCTATTTTGGACCACAGACCTGGGACACCCATAGGTGGCTCGAACCATGCACTCCTTAGGGAGGATCTCCACCTGTGTAATCTCCCTTTTCCTGAGTCCCCTCCCAGGGGCACAGTCTGACTTGATTGCTTCTCTACCCTTTCTACTTGATTCTTCATGGATCTTTCTTTCAGCCTTGTTTGTACAGGGTCTCATTACCAGTTTCTTTAGTTTTCGATGTGAATTGTTCCACAAGTAGATATATTCGTGATATGTTCATGGGGGGAAGTGAGTTACACGTCCTTCTTCTCTGCCATCTTGATAAACACCCCCTCAAAATAACTTTTAATTTCTTAAACTTTGAAATTTGTTTTTTAATTTAACGTACCCTTCCCCAATCACTACGAATAATTAGAAAAGATAGTACAGAGAAAGAAGACAATAGGCCAGAAGTTAAAAGCAATAAACTAGACTACTGGTTAATGGATATCCAACATGCAATTCCAAAGGAGTAGACTATCATAGTAGTCACATGAAGTTCATGGTGAAATGGTGAAGTGATGGAAAATTAGTATTTGGAATAAAACATCTTGAGTTAAATCCCAGTTTGGCCTTCCCTAGATGTGTGAATGGCACCCCACTCCAGTACTCTTGCTTGGAAAATCCCATGGACGGGGGAGCCCGTTAGGCTGCAATCCATGGGGTCACTAAGAGTCGGACACGACTGAGCAACTTCACTTTCACTTTTCACTTTCATGCATTGGAGAAGGAAATGGCAACCCACTCCAGTGTTCTTGCCTGGAGAATCCCAGGGACAGGGGAGCCTGGTGGGCTGCTGTCTATGGGGTTGCACAGAGTCGGACACGACTGAAGTGACTTAGCATAGCATAGATGTGTGATAGGGGAAAGTCATTTCACATCAGTGAACCACAATTTTTGTGATTCTGGTTCTGTGGTTTCTGTGGACTGGGGTTAATGTATAGAGTTTTTATAAGGATTGAATAAAACAATGCATATAAGGTATAGAATACATGTCTTGATACATACATGCTCAGTTAAGAGTAACTGCTGTTATTAAATCATGCATACTGTGTCTATACTAGCAACCATTTATATCAGCTCTGATAATTTTAAACTAGTATGCTTATAGAATTGTTCTGGTAATTTTATGAACATTTATTACAGCCCCCTGCCCAGTGTTGGAGTTTGTTCCTTTGTTTGTGAGACACTAAATGACTATAACTGAAAGATCAGGAATTCTTATAAAGTTCAGAAATAAATCAAAAATACTTATCGTGAAACGTGCCCTGTTGCCTGTGATATCTTTTGGCTAGAACATAACAAAACTCCATGTAACTAGAACAAGTCAGAGATCCTTAGTCACATGGCAGCTGTTCCTTGTGCTCCTTATTCAGACTTGGGTGCTCCTTTAGTGGGTGGTAATTCTGCATCTCCTTCAGGACCAGGTGGAACAACCATGGGACAAATACTACCAACAGCTAGGCATACCTGCTTTGGACCTTTAGGTTAGAAGAAATAGATTTTCATTGTACTTGAGCCATCACAGCCTTAAATTTCTCTTGTTGTCCCTGTTAAAACAGTTTAGTTTAACCTAACTAATACAAACTTTCTTAACACTACTCTAGGGTTCAAGTTCTTTTTTTTTTATTTTATTTTAATTGGAGGCTAATTACTTTACAATAGTGTAGTGGTTTTTGCCATACATTGACATGAATCCACCACAGGTATACATGTGTTCCCCATCCTGAACCCCACTCCCACATCCCTCCCCGTCCCATCCCTCAGGGTCATTCCAGGGCACCAGCCCCAAGCACCCTGTCTCATGCATCAAACCTGGACTGACGGTCTGTTTCACATATGATAATATACATGTTTCAATGCTATTCTCTCAAATCATCCCACCCTCGTCTTCTCCCACAGAGTCCAAAAGACTGTTCTAGACATCTGTGTCTCTTTTGCTGTCTTGCATATAGGATCATTGTTACCATCTTTCAAGTTCTGTCCTATGTGATATTTCCAGGAGAAAAAGTGGGGGTGATTCATCTATATTTCATAAAGGTAATAACTAGGAAAAGATTGTAAAAAATAATTCCAACTGTACTCTGAGACATAAAACATAGATGGTGGTTATAATAAAGAATATAGATTTAGGATCAAGTATTCTGAGGCCAGCAGATCCACAGAACTCTTTCCAAGACTAACAAGTGGGGGGAGGGTGCAGCTAGCCCTTTCCAGTTCTCTTTAGAAAGCCATGAACAAAGATAGGATATTTACAGTGAATTTTGAACATTTGAAGAAGTGAAGGCTGAGATTTTTCTGCAAATACAAATACATGAGGGCTAAGATAGAAAGGTGCTTCCCTGGTGGCTCAGCAGTAAAGAATCTACCTGCCAATGAAGGAGACATGAGTTCAATCCCTGGGTCAGGAAGATCTCCTGGAGAAGGATATGGGAACCCATTCAGTATTCTTGCCTGGGAATCCCATGGACAGATGAACCTGGTGGGCTACAATCCATGAGGTCGCAAAGGAGTCGGACAAGACTTGAGTGACCAAGCAACAGAAACCGATAAAAAGAGGTGACCTATACCAGTAGAGATGTGATAAAATATGAGCTATGTTTCATCAACAAAAATGGAAGAAGAATCCAAATGAAACAAGAATCCAAATGGAACTAGAACAGAGATTATTGCATAGAATACATCAGCAAAAATGTTTTTGTTGATTTCTTAATAAAAATAACTTGGATTAGAATCCCACTATTTAGGGGGTTTTATATAGATTTTTACCTAAATGAATTATAATAAATAGTATTTTGTCCTCATTGCATAGTTTGGCACCAATAAGTTATAATCAATACTTTGCTCATTCCCATAAAGTTCCAAATTCACTAACTTGCCTAGATATTGTTGCATGTGGATTTCAAACTGACAGTATGCTACCTAGCATTTTAATGTAGGCCCTAGTGTCCCGAGAGGGCAAAACTAAGTATATTCTCCTGATAAAATGTTATATTAACTGAATATTTTTCTTTCTGGGCATCCTAAACTTTACAGTGCTATTTAACTAACAGTGCTATTAATTCAGATGTGAAATTCTAATATTTCAGTATTTAGACAAATAAGATTTAGAAAATAATAGACTTGTAAGAATTTGGCCCCCAGTATCCATTATTATTGGTATTCAAGGTACACTTGAAATTCATAATCATTTCCCTGTAGCAGCAATCAAGTTATTTTGTTTGAAAAGCACCATGAATGATACAACTGGGTAGAAGAAGGAAATACTTTTGTTTCCATCATTATATTATTCACCACTGAATCACAGGGGCCTAATTTGTGGGAAGGCACATTGTAGAAACACAGTAATTATTTGTTGAATAAGTGATAGAAAGAAAGAATGAATGGGGTAGGAAGAAAGATTCAGACTTACAGGAGTGTGGGTCTTAATTGTAGCAATCATAGTGAATCTGTCACACAAACAGCTGGATAAGGGAAAGTCAAATGTCTCCAGGGGCTAAATTCTGGGACATAAGAACATATCATTATAGAGACCTCATATAACCTCTGTCCAGCCTGAGGCTGCCCTGGTTGGCTGGAGCCCTCACTGCATTTTTTTCTATTGTTTTTTAATTAAGCAGCTAGGTTCCTGGGTTAATAATATTAATGACATTCTGAGTTTTGATTTTTTCTCAATTTTTAATCAGAAATGGAGACATGTCTTTTTAATAGTTTTAATGATTTCTAATTTTAGGAATGTTCATGAAATCAAACAGTCTGAATTTTAAGTGGAGCTGCAGATATCAAAATTGGGTATTTAAAAAAAAAAATTAAGAAAGACACTAGTTTCCAAAATGCCAAATGTGTATAAGATTTGCCTACCTTTGTACAATTTCCATTCATTTACCCTCACAAAAATGAGATAAATTGAATGTCTTATTCTATTAACCTTTTATAAGGGGATTCTGATTCTTAGCTCTCAGTGAAATTTAAAGTATTGTTAACTCACAAATCAACAGTATGATTATAAAGCTTCTTGAAGGCAATCACTGGAATGCATTAAGTAACTAGCAAGATTACATGGTGTTTCTAGCCTAATGTGGCACAATTCAGATTGCAGTAATTGGTGCCCAGTGAAGAAAAGTACCAGTCAAATCAATAAACTTAGACTCTTGTACATTGATAACTGAGCCTGGCTGTTAAAAGTCATTGATTACCAAGAGAACGGCTATTAAAAGAAAGAGGCCAAGAAGCTGACTGGGATGTTTTACTCTAATAAAAAAGTAGCTCTGCTGAAGTAAATAGTTGTTGTTTCTCAGCAATAAGTCGATTTCTGCAAGAGCACATCAGTCATTTGCCAAATCAGATCCCCTCGGCCATGCCGACCTGCTCAGCCCACGTATGTTTCTTCCAATTCCGTTTCACTGGGTTTGGTGGCAAATGACAGAATGGAGGGAATATTTTGACATCTTACTGTAGTATTGTTCCAGATTTGGGGTACTGGTGCTCTTGGCATGAATTTCTAACATGTTCTGTGTTGCCTGCGGTTTTACAGGCTTCCACATCACCTTCCTCCTCTGACCACTCTTCCTCTGCAGCCCAAGGACTGAATGAGAAGGTTGTACCAACTATCACTTCTGGGTATTTTGGTTGTACATGCACAGATCAAAGAGATGACTACTGGGTGGTCTTAGTGGACCAACTGTGATGTGAAGCTCCACCAAGACTGCATACATAATGCGGCCTCTGTATGCATCCATGTAATAAGGATGTCAGCATGATGCTGTGAATTTCTGGGTATCACTGTCAACCTGGATTCTGTGTCCTGCAGTCCTCTGGATGTTGATACACTCCCTTCTCCCTGGTTCAGAGTTATCCCAAGTAAATGGCCATCGGTTCCTTTGGAGCTGAACTGGAATACTGCTGCCTTTCATGCTTGCCAATTATTTCAGTGCCTTCTTCCGGGGTGGGACGGGGGCAGGGGGGTGGGGCAGTCTCTTCTTCAGCTGGGGGTTTCCTAGTGAGAAAGGATACTCAGGTTTTTAGACCAGACAGTGGATCATGGCTCTTCATTGGAGTGATTCTCATCAACTTCTTTTTTTAAAAAGTTTTAAAAAAAAATTCTTTTTGGTTGTGCTGATTTCTGTTGCTATGCGGGCTTTCCCTCATTTGTGACAAGCAGGGGGCTACTCTCTTGCTGTGGAGCATGGGCTCTAGGGCATGCAGGTTTCAGCAGTTGTGCCTGCTGGGCTCTAGAGTGTGGGTTCAGTAGTTGTGGTGCCCAGGCACAGTTCCTCCATGGCATGTGGAGTCTTCCCAGACTGGGATCAAGCCTGTGTCTCCTGCATTGGCAGGTGGATTCTTTACCACTGAGCCACCGTGGAAGCCCCCACTTCAACTCCTTGATCATCCAACCTTCATTTCTTTTGCTGCTATACATTGGCCCAGCTCCCAAAGCCCCTGTCTTGCACCAGTTGTTGTAGGTTGGGGTCCCTGTTTGGATGTTTACCTGGGAAAGCACTGGGTATCAGTAGCTGAGAAAGGGAATGAGAGGATCAGGAGCTGGATGAGGGAGAGAGTGAAGGGGCAATAGAGGTTCTCAGAGGACCCCATAGAATCTCACAGGGAACTCTAAGGCCAGAACTCTTGTCCTTCAGGTGGGCTAAGACAGCTAGGCCATTATGATTTCTGAAAGTCATTGGATGTGAGCTACTCACGGAAAGGAGTGTGACTTTTGAGTGTGGTAGGTCTCAGTAGCTGAAGCATGCCCTGAAGGGGCAGAAAGCTGAAGGTCATGTGCGCACAACAAGCAGTAGCGAGGCTTTCATGAGAGGGGTCTGAGCAGCATGCCCCATGTCCACCGCAGTAACTGTTATCACCTGAATCAGGACTGTTTTTGTGACACAATGGGAGCACTACTAGTAAAGGTATGATAAAAACAGGTGTGAACATGCACTGTCTCAGGCAGACAGTCACTCTGGCTATCATAAGGTCTGCTGACACCCCAAGCAGATACTTGACTAATTATGGCAGCACCTTGAGTTTTGCTGATGTGGAAAAGTGTTCATTCTTCTATTGCTCTTCGAACATGTACCTATCAACTATTGAGAGGGATCAGGTATTTGAAGGATGTTAATAGGAATACAGCATGAAGCCTCTTCTCCATGAGTTTGCTGATTGTAAGAAACACTATAAAAAGATTTTCTCATGACAAAACTGTGTTTTAATGTAAAGTCCTTAAAGATACATCAGTGCCATTAAATCAAACACTCCCTGGCTTATTTCTTTAAATCCTGAGCTGACAATGTAGAATTATTTTGTATTAAAAAAAAGGTTTTACCTTGTTCTTGTTCAGTTGCTAAAGCATGTCTGACTTTTTGTGACCCCCATGGACTACAGCATGCCAGGCTTCCCTGTTCTTCTCTATCTCCCAGAACTTGCTCAAACTCATGTCCATTGAGTTGGTGATGCCATCCAACCAACTCATCCTCTGTTGTTCCCTTCTCCTCCCGCCCTCAGCCTTTCCCAGCACTGGGGTCTTTTCCAGTGAATTGGCTCTTCACATCAGGTGGCCAAAGTATTGGAACTTCAGCTTCAGAATTAGTTCTTCCAGTGAATATTCAGGGTTGACTTCCTTTAGGATTAAGTGGTTGGATATCCATGCTGTCCAAGAGACTCTAGAGTCTTCTCCAACACCACAGTCGGAAAGCATCAACTTTTTGGTGCTCAACCTTCTTTATAGTACACCTCTCACACATCTGTATCTGACTACGGGAAAAGCCATATCTTTGACTAGACAGACCTTTTCCGGCAAAGTGATGTCTCTGCTTTTTAATACACTATCTAGGTTTGTCATAGCTTTCCTTCCAAGGAGCGAGTATCTTTTAAATTCATGGCTGCTGTCACCATCCGCAGTGATTTTGGAGCCCAAGAAAATAAAGTATGCCACTGTTTCCACTTTTCCCCCATCTATTTGCCATGAAGTTATGGGACTGGATGCCATGATTTTAGATTTTTTTTAATGTTGAATTTTAAGCAAGCCTTTTCACTCTCTTCTTTTACACTCATCAAGAGGCTCCTTAGTTCCTCTTCATTTTCTGCCCTTAGAGTGGTATCATCTGCATATCTAAGGTTGTTGATATTTCCCCTGGCAATCTTGATTCCAGCCTGTGATTCATCCAGCCCAGCACTTCAAATGATGTACTCTGCATGTAAGTTAGATAAGCAAGGTAACCATATACAACATTGATGTACTCTTTCCCTAGTTTGAACTAGTCTGTTGCTTCACGTCTAGTTCTGTTTCTTCCTGACCTGCATACAGGTTTCTCAAGAGGCAGGTAAAGGGGTCTGCTATTCCCATCTCTTTAGGAATTTTCCACAGTTTGTTGTGATCCATAGAGTCAAAGGTTTTAGCTTTTGGTAGTCAGTGAAACAGAAGTAGATTTTTCCCCCCTGAAATTCCCTTGCTTTCTGTATGATCCCATGGATGTTGATAGTTTGATCTCTGATTCCTCTGCCTTTTCTAAACCAAGCATGTACATCTGGAAGGTCTTGGTTCACATATTGATAAAGCTTAGCTTGAAGGATTTTGAGCATTACCTTACTAGCATGTGAAATAAACACAATTCTGTGCTAGGATGAACATTCTGTGGCATTGTCATTCTTTGGGATTGGAATGAAAACTGACATTTTTCAGTCCTGTGGCCACTGCTGCGTTTTCCAAATTTGCTGGCATATTGAGTGCAGCACTTTCACAGCATCATCTTTTAGGATTTTAAATAACTCAACTGGAATTATATCACCTTAACTAGTTTTGTTTGTAGTAATGCTTCCTAAGGCCCATTTGACTTCACATTCCAGGATGTCTGGCTCTAGGTGGATGACCACACCATCATGGTTATCTGGGTCAATACAACTTTGTTTATACAGTACTTCTGTGTATTCTTGCCACCTCTTCTTAATCTCTTCTGCTTCTGTTAGGTCCTTATGGTTTCTGTCTTTTATTGTGCCCATCTTTGCATGAAGTGTTCTCTTGATATGTCCAAATTTCTTGAAGAGACTTCTAGTCTTTCCCATTCTATTGCCCAAACATGTGGTGCTAATCCACAAAAACAAGCCCTCCTTCCCAGAACCATCCCTAATCAGCTACTCAAAAAACTAGCTGAACTTTGGTAGGTCTCTCCTGCTAAAGTCTTACAAAGGTTTCCACCTTCTTCCTTAGATTAAAAGGCCCTTCCACAACCTTTTCTGACCAACATTTAAGACTAAAGCCTTATGCTAATGGTTCTCTGGTTGGCATTCTTCTAATAAAAGGGAGATGTTAATGAGAATTAAGGAAAAGTTTAGTACCAGGAGAAAGTTGTTGCTTCTGTGACTGTCAAGATGTATAGATGTGCTGGACTAAAAGGGCACCTATAAATCTTCATGAATAGTATGAAAAGGCAAAAAGATAGGACACTGAAAGATGGTCTCCCCAGGTCAGTAGGTGCCCAATATGCTACTGGAGATCAGTGGGGAAATAACTCCAGAAGAATGAAGAGATGGAGCCAAAGCAAAAACAACACCCAGCTGTGGATGTGACTAGTGATGGAAGTAAATTCCAATACTTTAAAGAGCAATATTGCATAGGAACCTGGAATGTCAGGTCCATGAATCAAGGCAAATTAGAAGTGGTCAAACAGGAGATGGCAAGAGTGAACGTTGACATTCTAGGAATCAGTGAACTAAAATAGACTGGGTGGGTGAATTTAACTCAGATGGCCTTTATATCTACTACTGTAGGCAAGAATCCCTTAGAAGAAATCGAGTAGCCATCATAGTCAACAAAAGAGTCCTAAATGCAGTATTTGGATGCAATCTCAAAATGATAGAATGATCTCTGTTTGCTTCCAAGGCAAACCATTCAATATCATGGTAAGCCAAGCCTATGCCCCAACCTGTAATGCTAAAGAAGCTGAGGTTGAACGGCTCTATGAAGAACTACAAGACCTTCTAGAACTAGCACCCAAAAAAGATGTCCTTTTCATTATAGGGGACTGGAGTGCAAAAGTAGGAAGTCAAAAAATACCTGGAGTAACAGGCAAATTTGGCCTTGGAGTACAGAATGAAGCAGGGCAAAGGCTAATAGAGTTCTGCCAAGAGAACGCACTGGTCATAGCAAATACCCTCTTCCAAAAACATAAGAGAAGACTCTACACATGGACATCACCAGATGGACAACACTAAAATCAGATTGATTATAGTCTTTGCAGCCAAAGATGGAGAAGCTCTATACAGTCAGCAGAAACAAGACTGGGAGCTGACTGTGGCTCAGATCATGAACTCCTTATTGCCAAATTCAGACTTAAATTGAAGAAAGTAGGGAAACCACTAGACCATTCAGGAATAACCTAAATCAAATCCCTTTCGATTATACAGTGGAAGTGACAAACAGATTCAAGGGAGTAGATCTGATAGACAGAGTGCCTGAAGACCTATGGACGGAGGTTCATGACATTGTACAGGAGGCAGTGCTCAAGACCATCTCCAAGAAAAAGAAATGCAAAAAGGCAAAATGGCTGTCTGAGGAGGCCTTACAAATAGCTGTGAAAAGAAGAGAAGCGAAAGGCAAAGGAGAAATAGAAAGATATACCCATTTGAATGCAGAGTTCAAAAGAATAGCAAGGAGAAAGCCTTCCTCAGTGATAAATGCAAAGAAATAGAGGAAAACAATAGAATGGGAAAGACTTGAGATCTCTTCAAGAAAATTAGAGATTACTAAGGGAACATTTCATGCAAGATGGACTCAATAAAGGACAGAAATGGTATGAACCTAACAGAAGCAAAAGATATTAAGAAGAGGTGGCAAGAATACACAGAAGAACTATACAAAAGAGATCTTCATGATCCAAATAACCACGATGTTGTAATCACTCACCTAGAGCCAGACATCCTGGAATGTAAAGTCAAGTGGGCCTTAGGAAGCATCACTATCAACAAAACTAGTGGAGGTGATGGAATTCCAGTGGAGCTATTTCAAATCCTAAAAGATGATGCTGTGTAAGTGCTGCACTCAGTGTGCCAGCAAATTTGGAAAACTCAGCAGTGACCACAGGACTGGAAAAGGTTGGTTTTCATTCCAATCCCAAAGAAAGGCAATGGCAAAGTTGTTCAAACTACTGCACAATTGCACTCATCTCACACACTAGCAAAGGCAAAGTAATGCTCAAAAGTCTCCAAGCCAGGCTTCAACAGTACATGAACCATGAACTTCCAAATGTTCAAGCTGGATTTAGAAAAGGCAGAGGAACCAGAGATCAAATAGCCAACATCCATTGGATCATCGAAAAAGAGAGCTCCAGAAAAACATCTACTTCTGCTTTATTGACTATGCCAAAAGCTGTGACTGTGTGAATCACAACAAACTGTGTAAAATTCTTCAAGAGATGGGAATACCAGACCACCTTACCTGCCTCCTGACAAATCTCTATGCAGGTCAAGAAGCAAGTTAGAACTGGACATGGAACAATAGACTGGTTCCAAATCCGGAAAGGAGTATGTCAAGGCTATATATTGTCACTCTGCTTATTTAACTTATATGCAGAGTACGTCATGCAAAATGCTGAGCTGGAAGAAGCACAAGTTGGAATCAAGATTGCCGGGAGAAATATCAGTAACCTCAGATATGCACATGACACCACCCTTATGGCAGAAAGTGAAGAAGAATTAAAGAGTCTCTTGATGAAAGTGAAAGAGGAGAGTGGAAAAGTTGGCTTAAAACAAAACATTCAGAAAACTAAGATCATGGCATCCAGTTCCGTCACTTCATGGCAAATAGATTCTGAAACAGTTGAGAGACTATCTTTTGGGGCTCCAAAATCACTGCAGATGGTGACTGCAGCTATGGAATTAAAAGATCCTTGTTCCTTGGAAGAAAAGTTATGATCAACCTAGACAGCATATTAAAAAGCAGAGACATTAGTTTGCCAACAAAGGTCCATCTAGTCAAAGCTTTGGTTTTTCCTGTATTCATGTATGGATGTGAGATTTGAACTGTAAAGAAGGCTGAGTGCCGAAGAATTGATGCTTTTGAACTGTGGTGTTGGAGAAGACTCTTGAGAGTCCCTTGGACTGCAAGGAGATCTAACGTGTCCATCCTAAAGTAAATCAGTCCTGAATGTTCATTGGAAGGACTGATGCTGAAGCTGAAGCTCCAATATTTTGGCCACCTAATGTGAAGAACTGACTCATTTGAAAAGACCGTGATTCTGGAATCGATTGAAGGCAGGAGGAAAAGGGGATTACAGAGGATGAGATGGTTGGATGGCATCACTGACCTAATGGACATGAGTGTGAATAAGCCCTGGAAGTTGTTGATGGACAGGGAAGCCTGGCGTACTGCAGTCCATGGGGTCACAAAGAGTTGGACACGACTGAGTGACCGAACTGGACTAAAAGGGAAAATTGAAGGCTTAGAGCTACAAATATAGTAGTCTGGACTTTGAATATTCTTTATTTCTTTGAAAAGAACCAAAGAAATAATCTCTAAATCATAAGGAATGCAGTCCTTGTGGAATAGGAGTATAGTGGTCACATTTCTGTACATTTTGACATTCACAAATGAGAGTTCATTTGAAAGTTACAGCAAAATCTTGAAATAGATGAGAATAGATATTGCTAATATCAACATTTGATAAATAAAGAAACTGAGGCTTAGATATATTATATGAATTGCCAATAGTTTGTGAAATATTAGAACAAACATTTTCTATCATGATTTCTGGATATTGATCTTGACCTGAAATCAGAATCATAGTGGGAAAACAGTAAAGCCATCTTGTTTCTGGGAAGGGAGCTTTTTTGTCATTGGTTTATCTTAGCACTAGCAGAGATTCTGGCATTTAATAAATATTAATTGCTTGATAAATATTTACTGGATGGAAAAATTAAAGAACTGAGAGTTCTAATGAGATCTACTACATGAGCCCCTATACATGGTTGTGGTGGTGAACGAAATACAGTAGTGTTGAACAAGAGAGAGTAAACAGACTCTGTAAGTGGAGAGGTGAGAGGTAGAGTGGAGAAGTATCTGTACCAGCAAGGGCCTGGAACTGAGTGGCACGATACACCCATGCAGAGCCAAGGAATTTCTAAATAAGGTTAATTTACAAATAAGGTTAATTTGGACAGCTGACCTGTTTGCATTTATTCTATGACTTTTAATAATCCAGGTTTTGTTGGATTTAGGATAGTTAGCTGTAATTTTAGGCAGACACAGATAAGAATAAAGACAGTTTCTCAGAGAGCAGCCCCAAGTCTTTGTCTTCTCCATTCATCTTTAAGGCCCAGTTGAACTTTGGACCAAGTGACAAAGCTATTGTTAATACCTAGGGTCAATGAGAATTTATGAAAGTGGAGAGGATGATAAATTATAACTAAGGTGAATGTTCCAGATGTTTTAAACTACTGCTTTTAATACTCAGGACTTTAATTGGGTGGTATTTATTTTTGTAAGGTGTGAGAGAGGCATATAAGTTTTTCATATGGATAGCTATTATTGAATATGTAGCTGTCAGTGACTAGAGAGGCTTTCTTCATTGATCTCAATTACCCATTGGTCTCAATTGCCACTAATGTCATTGATTAAGAGTTCATATGTTAGAAGATCTGTTTGTATTCTCTCTATTCTAACTTCTTCTATGAAATATATTACAAAATTCAAATTCTGCAAAAGAATGTACATATATATATTATAAGGAACAATATAGCAGATATTGTACTACTTTATTGCTATAACTGTGTATCACTCTCTGATTCTAATTGACTCTTCACAAAATGTTTTACCTCTTCACATTTATTTGAATCATAGTCTAGTAAGACTGAAAGATCTTTTAGCCCAACTCATTACTTCATCCGTAAGGGAATGGAAATATACTGCTGTTAAAATGAATGACTTCCAGCTATATCAATATGGATATTTATAAAAATATAGTGTGGAAAAGGTGAGGGGCAAAGGATATGTAAGGTATGATATGTTTTACATTTCCTTTAAATAAGACTTCATACAGAATTTTATGAATTACATTTAATATTAATTTTCTATACATACATAAATTATAGGAGTATACTTATATGTATTGAAAGGATATGCCCAATTTCAGAATATTGGCAGAATATTGGAAACTTCTAGAGAGGGAAGTAGGTAGAGAGAGAGTAAGATTTGAGGAGAATGTAGCTTTAACCATTGTATCAGTTATCTAGTGCTGTGTAACAAACCACCTCAAAACGTAGTGGCTGGAAAACAGCACATTATTGCTTATGATTATGTGGATTAACAATGGCAGCTGGAACAGACTAGGCACTTCTTCTGGCCTTAGCTGGGCTCCCTTATACATTTGCAGTCAACTAGCATATCACCTGGGGGCTGGTTGGCACCGGGGAGAGGGGAGTGACTGGGACTCATGCCTCTCATCACCCAGCCCGAGTCCTAATCATGTAACTGGCAGGGTTTCTTGTAAGTTCAGGCTCAGAACTAGTACACACTGACCAAAGCAAGTCATAAAGTTTCATTCTGTTGGTTAAATCAAACCGTAAGTCCAGCCCACTTTTAAGAAATACAGAAAAAGACTTCACCCTTCATGGGAGGAAGTGCAAGGTGACATTGGCAGGATGTGCCTACAGGAAAATTGGATCCTCATGTATTTTCATAATTGACCACTGCCACATCTATAGCCTTATTTTTAATTAGAAAAAATGTCAAAATACTAAAATTCTGAGAGGTAGATAAATGGACACCTGTTGTTTCTGTACCTTTCTGCATGTGTGAAATTGTTTGTAATTGATCATTTTAATAACATTGAAAATATGACTACACAGTCATCTTTTGACACCAGAACTATTTCCTGGAGTCCCATCAAATCAATGCCAATGACCCATAGTTACACACCTAAGATTCTTATCATCTGGAACTTTTAATATCGTATAGATAAAACTTGCAGCATTTGGGGGCCTAGCTCAATTTCCACTTAAACAGCAACATTCAGTCTTCTGATTTGCTCCTATTGCTCTAATTATCGAATACTTACCTGAAGAAATTATTTCCTCATTTCCTAACCCATCCTGCCACAGGCCTCTTCTGTGCTGGGTTAAACCCTAGCTAAGGAAAACACCTGTGGACTGCAGGATAATGAGAGAAGAGAGGATTGCCTGGCTCTCTGTGAAGCTTTGCACATTTGTCCACTGATGTGCCTATGGTACAAATGGAATGAAACAAAATCTGTAATAGATATGAAAGAGATATTTCTGTCACTGCTACATTATCTATGGAAAGGTTTATCCACGACCGAAACTTTAATGTCAGTGTAGAATCCTCCAATGTATTTTTCAGCTTTCTTTTTCCTACTATTAAGTTGTGTGTAAGGAAACCATAGGCTGATTCTAGTAGCAGCCTGACAAAAGCATAGTTAAAAATGCAAATGTGGTGTGGGTCAGACATCCCAAGTGCCAACACGTATTATGTTGGGTAATCTGCTATTTTGGATTATCCCTTTGTTTCTCTGGGTAATTGAGAGTTTTCTATATCCACAATTAACTCCCGCATCTATATATAACTAAGCCCTTTTAATTTTGTATCCAACCTACAATGGGACCTGCTCTACCCAAGAATTAAGCTTTTTCCCAGCCACCTTTTCAGACCTCTGGGTCTCCCCATTCAGCCACTTGTGACAATCTGTCCCAGAAAATTGGAAAACCGTTCAGTTTAATTGGTTCTAAAATGGAGGATTCAGTGCCTGTGCTGAGTTTGAGGATGAAACTAACATTTTACAAAGCCCAGCCCAGCAGCAGCTGCCCTTTGGGATTTGGGAGGTAGAGCAGCAAGTCACTCTGGAATTTAGAGCTTTATTACAAAGAAGTGCTAACTCTTCTGGTTCTGCTTATAAATGGAATAAAGGGAGAATCTGGCTCACCCATGAGTGCTTTAACCTTGTACATGCTCAATATCCTTATGAAATGCAATATCTTATGATCCTTTAAATAACAAATGACCTTATTCCCTTTTATAGGGTCATTAAGGCCTCTAACGGTCAAGGTATAAATCCCAGCCACTACTGCACATCTTAATTTACTATTCATATGTAAAGCTCTCTTTGGTTCTCAATTACTATACAACAGCAACCGGCTCATCAAATTATCCCCATCGGAATGTGTCTGTTAAAGACATTGCAGTTTACATCTGAGGGCCCTAATTAAAGTCACAATACTTGATAAACCTTGAACAACTAGTAATTGGAAACTAACAATTAGTACCATCCACCTCAGTTGAGATCAGCTCTACTGCTGGCAACATGACTAAGCAAAAGGAAATTAGCACACCAGAGATGGCCCGCATGCCAAATATTTGTTAATGTCCACTCCTGGGTTTCAGCCAGTATAGTTAAAAGAAGTTGGCATTAAAATATTATTAGCTAAAAGTCTTTATATAGATACCTGCGCCATGGAACAGATCAGTCTGATATCCCTGTGGCTTTTCAGGCTTTATCATGCTCATTACTGTTTTCATCATCCTGTCTGTGGGTATCTGTGGAGATGGTGCTGTAAGACCATCTCTTTGAGCTTCTTTTCCTCTCAAAAGCCTGTGGCTTGCTTTCTTTTGTAACAAAGCATAGGTCACATTGGCCTACTGTATTCTGCATATACTCCCCCTGCTTTGTGCCCCTTATTGTCTACATCTTCAGAATATCTGAGGCTCAAGGCATTGCAGGAAGCTCGTGGATTGATTTGGTGAGTCTAAGAGGAGCTTGAAGGACTGCAGGCACTGTGCCATGTCTCCCAATTAGCCGCCATACTATTCTGAGACCACCCATTTTGGAGGGCAACTGGGAAGAGCATATTCTAGTTCCCTGCCCTAGAGACTTGCTGATGGGACTTTTCTAACTGGTAGTGTGTTCACTGTGGTCCTTTGCAATGGACAACAAGAGTAAAAAATCTTACAATGACCTTCTGTTTTGTTGGTCAGCATTGTGCCCCCACTCTCTTATTCTCATTTCATTGAATAGCTAATGAAATGGGATATTACTTGAAGGAGCTTCAGCAGACTTGATGAAGCATCCCAAATGCTTCCTCCCCAATCTGCTTACCTCATGTTTTTCCAGGAGTTCTTGGCAATGGGAGAAGTGTGATGCTTCAGTAGTCTTCCCTGAAAACATTGCTTCACTTACCATGGCAGATATGGTTTAAGATGATTTTGTAATCTTTATCATCCTCTTTTTCACCCTTTGCCAGAGAATCAGCTTGGCTGTTCCAAAGTCTTCCCAGGAACTGATCACACAAGTGAACGATAGGTAGTGGTACTTTGTGTTCTTTTATACAATGAGCAAGTGTGGCTTAGGAAGATTTGTAGTTTTATTTCAGAATAAGCACTGGTTCTCAACCTGTTCACTGCTCTGAAACTTGACCAAATAAGTTTTCACAAGAGCAAGTGGATTCAAATTCATTCCATGGCAGGCTCTGTGATCTGCTTCAAGCTAGTCCTTGTGTAGCATTTAGATACGCACCGACTATGCCCTCCACTCTTTCTCTTACCATGGTGGACCAAACCCAGAAGAAAGCTGAGTCAAATATTATCCAATATCAAGTTACTGCAAACCAAATACAAGATATTCTCTTTGTATGGGATAGATCCTTACTCCCTGGGCTATCCACAAGATTGAATAACTTCAAAAGGCATGGTCAGTGTACACTAACTAGAATACTGCTTAAGTGGTTTTGTGAATAGTTTGTCCATCTGGTGAATGTAATAAATGCTACTTTAAAGTACTTAAAATTAGCTCTAAACTTGAAAACAAAATTATTCTGTAATTTCCTGTCAAACAGGAATTTAATACTATAAATAGATATTGGCCAATGTTCAAGGTAGCCATTGGCTTTCCTATAGGCACTTTAATTGGTTGGGAACAACCCTAATGAAAACCATCAAATAGGGATATAGAATCCTCTATTATTTCTCAGCTTTTTGGCTAAAATCAAGTGTAGAATCCACTACTCCACAGCTTTTTTGTCATCCTACTAGCTGCTCTCTTTTCTAGAACCCACCTAATGACATTAACAAAGGGAATGCTCTCAGCTGATTGAAACCCAATTTAAGAAAATCCGTGATAACAGTAAATGTTATCTGGAATTCTACAGAGTTTTCTGAGAGTCATTAAGAGCAAAAAGAATGAAATTCTGATCATGCAGACAGTATGACAAGAAAAGGGGACAGCTTACTGAGACCTTGCTCACAAAAGAAGAATCAAGAAGGAGAAGACACCATAGAAAACAGAGAGATATATAGTAACCTATCCTTTGTCCATAGAGAAAGAATTCTGTATCATATCAAGTGGGGCTTATAGAAGGCTGTCTGCCACTCAGCTCATGGAATCTTTGAGACTCTGGTTTATAGAGCTTAGAGTTAATTTAGTCTAAGATTTTTTCTAACATGTTGACCCTTCTTGGATGGTCATTTGACCTCTGTTTGCACATCCATAGGGACAAGGGATTCACTCCTAGTTGTGGCGTGTCCTATTCTTGAACAGCTCTGCTTACTGATGTTAAATTCAAGTTTGCTCCTCATCACCTTTCCCCCATTGGTCTTGGTCTTCTCTCCATAGACAGAAAAAGTTTATTTCTTCTTACTCAGAAGCAGTTTGCTCACCATTTCAGCACAATTTCCAACCTTATATTATTCTTATTATAGTTTTAATTCTTATTTTAGTAAATAATGAGAAAAATATAATCAGTAAACTACATCCAGATGTAACCAGTATGTTAATATTTTAGTACATATCTTCTAGTTTTTGTATCATTTTGTATGCATATATTCTTTATAGAGAAATTAAGTTTATAGTGTGTATTTTGTTTAAAAGTGGCAATTTTCAGATAATAAGTTATCAAAGGCATGTTTTTGTATGTTTTCTTCTACAGTATTATTTTTAATGGTTGAATCATATTTTTTATTTTATCAGACTATATTTTATTTACTGCTTTCCTTTTTTACTCCATTAAATGGTAAGCATTTAAACGTCTCCTGATATAAGAATACTTCAATTAATATTTATCGATATATGTATGCTTATTTGCTGCTCATTCTGTACTAGCAGCCGTACTAGGTGCTGGGTAACAGAAGATAAAACTATTTCAAAATGATCCCTGCTCTCAAGAAGCTTAGAATCCTGTAGCTTAATTTATAGTCATCTTATTGCCTTAGGTAATAGGTAATTTTAATTGCCTAGAAGTAGCTGAACCAGGATAAATGCACATTATGCACTGGATTATCCTTTGGTTCTATTCAGGAGTATGCTCTCCATTTTTGAGCCTTACGAGCACTGAATTTTTATCATTTTGTTAAGCCTTCCAAATTTGTTAGGTTAGCTATTAAATCATCGATGTTTTAACTGGATTTAAATATAATTTAAAATTTAAATTTCTTTAATTTCTGCTGATTTGCTGCTAAAACAGGCCATGTTCAGCAGACTGGAGTATTCTTCATAAAATACTTTTACTAGGATAAACGAAAAAATAAAGTGTTCTTTTATAAGCTAACAAGTTAAATCAAAGGTAGAAAATACCTATGACCTGATTTCATCATTTCCTTGAACTTCAGTCAGATTGCTTGCTTATTTCTTCAAGTGACTGGTTTATGTTTCAGCAAGTGTTGCAGGGTGCTCAAAACTGAGTGCTTTCTTTTACAGCTGATTTCTTCCACTGAAAAGCCTTTGACCCCCCATGAAACCAGGTTTTAATAGGATTAATTTAGTTTTCAACGTGTCACAGTGACTTAACTCCCAATTATCTTGTGGTAGTATGTGTTTGTCTCAACCTACACATTATTTTAATGTAGCTGTGTTCAATTGCATGTGAGTAACTGTGTGTGGCTTTGTTTAACGAAGTATCACCTGATCTGTTCCACAGCCGCCATCATGAAACACAGAGTTGTGGGTTGGACTCAGAGCATGAGAACAAAGTCTGAAACAGGAGTCCGAGCCTCAGTTACCCTGGGAGGTTCCTTATGGGGGTCTTGCTGTGGCTTTTCCCGGGTGTGCTGCTCTTGGTGAGATGAAATCACACAGAAGCAACTGCTTCATCCCACTGCTCTGTGGGTGTGTGACCTGACAAAGAATCAGCCCATATTACCTGCTGGCCTTCAGACATTGTGTGTGTGTGTGTGTGTGTGTGTGAGAGAGAGAGAGAGTGTGAGAGAGAGAGAGAGAGAAAGAGAGAGAGAGTCACTCAGTTATGTCTGACTCTTTGTGACCCCATGCACTGTAGCCAACCAGGCTCCTCTGTCCACGGAATTCTCCAGGCAAGAATACTGGAGTGGGTTGCTATGCCCGTCTGTAGGGGATCTTCCCAACCCAGGGATCAAACCTGAGTCTCCTGCATTGCAGACAGATTCTTTACTGTCTGAGCCACCAGGGAAGCCCTAGTAGATGCCCCAACTGTGGGCAGGAATTAGAGCAAAGAAGACTCAGCCACCTAGTGTAGGGGTGGTTTCTGCTTGGTCTCAAAGGAATTAGAGACATGTTTGGTCCATCTTAGATGCCACTTTTCCGTGAAGCTTCTTCTGGTCTTTTCTAATGAGTATAAATGACAACCCCCCCCGCCCCCGGCTCCTCTGAAGCTGCCAGGTAATAATAGCAAACACATCTATAATGTTTATTATGCTAGGCACTCTACCTCTAACTCATTTAAACCTCACAGCAACTCAGTGGGAACAGTATTATCTCCGTTTTTGTGAATGAAGAACAAAGAACTTAAGTAACTTGTCCAAAGTCACACAGGTTTCCTGATAAGTAGGAAAGCATAATTCCAACCCAGCCAATCAAGCTCTAGACTTCACTGTGCTCTAGTTTTAACCTCTCCTTTTGAGGATATACTCAGCATCAGCTATTTGCCCTAGAATGGACAGTTTAAGTTCCCTTTCATAATAAGGGAACCATGCCTAGAGTGATTTGCCCAAAGTAACACTATCAGTGAGAGATAAAAATGAAATTAAACCCAAATGTCCTGGTTCCTTCATTACGCTGCTCTGAGAGTGCATCCCATATCATAGTTAGGATATCTTATTAGCTGGCATCTAGTGTCATAGGTGTTATACTCATCCTAAGTACTTTATTGTGAACAGGTGGTACTAGTGGTAAAGAACCTACCTGCCAATGCAGGAGACAAGAGACACAGGCTCAGTCCCTGGGCCAGGAAGATCCCCTGGAGGAGGAAATGGCAACCCACCCACTGCAGTATTCTTGCTTGGAGAGTCCCATGGACAGAGAAGCCTGGTGGGCTACAGTCCATGGGGTCGCAAAGAGGTGGACATGACTGAAGTGACTTAGCTTGCTAGCTTACATCATGACATAATGCATTGTTCATAAATGTTCATCTTTTATATTTTAGTGTCTCTATTTGTACTATTGTTATAATAGTTTAATTTTTGCCTGTTATTTTTTTTTATATTTGCTTGTATGCTTACTAAAATAGGGCACACACCACCAAAAGAAATAGCACCACAATCAGAAAATACTAGCTTAGTGATAAAAAACAAAAAACACTGACTTGAAGATGGGGTCACGTGATAGCTTTGTCACTCACCACCTTTTGGGGTAATCACCAGAGCTTTGTTTGCTCTTTTGTAAAATGGGTCAAAAATATCCTTGTCTTTTTTATCTTTCTGGATGGATGGGATGATCATATGAGGAAAGAACTGGTTCTTTATGTACTCTGGAACACAATCATCATCGCCACCATTATTACATGCACCTTCTTACTCCCTGTAACACCCGTCTGAGCATACGTGGGTAATAAATACTCAAGAAATGCTTATTGAATGAACGGAGATGTTTTCTAATTCTGTGTAACTCTCAACATCCCCTGGAAATTCAGACAGATAAAAAGAGGGTTGAATTGCACTTGCTGTCTTGCACCTGCCCCTTAGAAGGTGTTTCCTGGTGCCTTGCATCACAACTTGATTCTGACTCTTCAAAGCTCTTATACCCTCACTATTTCCCATAAGAAATCCAGTCACTCTCAGCATTTCTGAGTTGGTAACTTTTCTGAAGAATTGAGAGATGTATGGAATGGTATCAAATCCCAATCCACATAGCTTCTGTCAACTCCCTAGTTTTCATTTTCATTCATATTCATATTTTCTCTCTTATACACACAGTTTTTCATTCTCTCATTTATATTCATTCTCATATATATGTGTGTATTTCTCTTTTTCTCTCTCCATTCCTCTTTCTAGTGCAGATCTTTTCATCCACTCTTACCCTTAGAAAACCTAAACAGTTCTTATTTCAATCTGACTATAAGTATAGCAATAAAAATAATAATAGCAGCAGCCTCCTCCTGCCACATACATTCATCCTTTGTTCCTATGGCAATCCTATAAGATAGACAAGGCAAGTACAAGGCAAGTCTCTGTGTTATAGGTGGGAAAACAGAAGCCATAAAACATCCCAGTTTGGTTATGATATTCTTATAGAAAGTCAACATTTGAAACTTGGTCTCCTTATTCAGAGTCCAGTATTCTTTCTACTTCAACAGGAAGTTCTCGAGGCATCTCCTCTATGAAACTAGGGTATTTAGAGTAATTGGATCAAATGAGATCACTTAAGGAAAGAGTTTAGGTGGGTAAGTAAAAGAAGGGATCCAAAAATGGAACCCTGAGAAATTCTGGCATTTAGAAGAGAATCCTGCAGTGAACGCTGAAGTAAAGTGGCCTGAAAAGTAAGAAAAAAACCCTAGAACCATGCAAAACTCAGTAGGGTGAAGGAACTAGGAGAAACGTTTAAGGCTGAGAGTAAAACAGCTGATCTGTTGCTGCTAAATGGAATGAGAATCAGACAGTCCTTGCTGCAGCCATACATAACCCGGACAGGAGGCAGGTCCCCAAGAAGGTGCAGAGGCTGGGAGCTGGAGTTTAGGGGTTGTGAAGCAATCCCAGGGTGATGGCTGCTGTTGACCATAGATTGAGGGATGTGAGGGAGGAGATTCTGGTGGGAAATGCCTGTGAAGGAAAGTAGGGCAGCCATGGAAGCAAGTGATACTGCTGAGTCACACGTAGCGGGTGTAGCCATCACCATAGCCTCTATCCCCCAACATGCCCACATTGGCAGTTATACAATAGAGAGGCTGGCCCATCAAATGCCTGATGACTGAACTACAGAATAGGACCCCACCCAGGGTGTCCCTTTAAGTGCCCGATGCAAGGATCTACAGAGTAGGACCACAGCAAGGGGGGCCCTTCTATGTTCCTGAATGGGTGGAGCTATGGGGAAAGAGTAGCCAAAGAGGCCTTCTGATCATCAGCTACAAGAGGCTGGAAAAAAGACTCTGATAGAGCCATAATGCCTGCAACAGAGGCAGTCCGTGTCCCTGCACACTTGTCACCACCAGGGTCCCCACAAGCCAAGCAGCTGTGACATCTTCACACTCAACCCTCACTGGGGCAGAGCTGCCACAGGCAAAAAAAATCTTGCATCTATGCACAAAAATCACTTGCATTTCTACATACTAACAATGAAAAATCAGAGAAATTAAGGAATCAATCCCATTCTCCATTGCAACAAAAAGAATTAAATATCTAGGAATAAATTTACCTAAGGAGACAAAAGAACTGCATACAGAAAATTACAAGACACTGATGAAAGAAATCAAAGATGACATAAACAGACGGAGAGATATTCCATGTTCCTGGGTAGGAAGAATCGATATTGTGAAAATGACTATATTACCAAATGCAATCTACAGACTCAGTGTGATCCCTATCAAATTACCAATGGCATTTTTCACAAAACTAGACAAAAAATTTCATAATTATATGAAAACACAAAAGACCCTGAATAGCCTAAGCAGTCTTGAGAAAGAAGAATGCAGCTGAAGGAATCAACTTTCCTACTTCAGATTATACTACAAAGCTACAGTCATCATGACAGTATGGTATTGGCACAAAAACAGAAATAGAGACAAGTGGAAAAAGATAGAAAGCCCAGAAATAAACCCATGCACCTATGGATATCTTATTTTTGACAAAGAAGTTAAGACTATACAATGGGGCAAAGACAGCCTCTTCAGTATATGGTGCTGGGAAAACTGGACAGCTACATGTGAAAAAATGAAATTAGAACACTTCCTAACACCGTACACAAAGAAAAACTCAAAGTGGATTAAAGACCTAAATGTAAGACCAGAAACTATAAAACTCTTAGAGGAAAACATAGGCAGAACACTCAACGACATAAAGCAAGATCCTCTATGACCTGCCTCCTAGAGTAATGGAAATAAAAACAAAAGTAAACAAGTGGGACCTGATTAAACTTAAAAGCTTTTGCACAGCAAAGGAAACTATAAACAGGGTGAAAAGACAACCCTCAGGATGGGAGAAAATAATAGAAAATGAAACAACTGGCAAAGGATTAATTTCCAAAATATACAAGCACTCATACAACTCAACACCAGAAAAGCAAACAACCCAATCAAAAAGTGGGAAAAAGACCTAAATAGACATTTCTCCAAAGAGGACATACAGATGGCTAACAAACACATGAAAAGATGCTCAACATTGCTCATTATTAGAGAAATGTAAATCAAAACCACAATGAGATATCACTTCACACAGGTCAGAGTGTCCATCATCAAAATGTCTACAAACAATAAATGCTGGACAGAGTGTGGAGAAAAGGGAATGCTCTTGTACTGTTGTTGGCAATGTAAATTGATATAGGCACTATGGAAGACAGTATGGAGATTCCTTAAAAAACTAGGAATAAAAGCACCATATGACCCAGCAATCCCACTCCTAGGCATATACCCTGAGGAAACCAAAACTGAAAAAGACACATGTATCCCACTGTTCATTGCAGCACTATTTACAAGAGCTAGAACATGGAAGCAACCTAGATGTCCATCGACAGATGAATGGATAAAGAAGTTGTGGTACATACACACAATGGAATATTACTCAGCCAAAAAAAGCAACACATCTGAGTCAGTTCTAATGAGGTGGATAAACCTAGAGCCTATTATACAGAATAAAGTAAGTCAGAAAGAGAAAGACAAATATCGTATTCTAACTCATATATGCGGAATCTAGAAAAATGGTACTGAAGAATTTATTTACAGGGTGGCAGTGGAGAAACAGACATAGAGAATAGACTTATGAACATGGGGAGAGGGGAGGAGAGGGTGAGATGTATGGAAATTATAACACAGAATCTTACATTACCATATGTAAGATAGATAGCAAATGGGAATTTGCTGTATGGCTCAGGAAACTCAATCAGGTGCTCTATATCAACCTAGAGGGGTGGGATGGGCAGGGAGATGGGAGGCAGGTTCAAAAGGGAGGGGATATATGTATCCTTATGGCTGATTCATGTTGAGGTTTGATAGAAAGCAACAAAATTCTGTAAAACAATTATCCTTCAATTAAAAAATAAATAAAAATTTTAAACAATAAGAGAAAACCCAGAGGAGGGTATTGTTCTAGGAACTAAAAGAAGACAATGTTCCAAAATAAGTGTGGTCAAGTGGGTTTAATCATTATGAAGGATTCACTTGGAAGATAGAGTCCACAGGACGTAGCAAAATGCAGAGCATTGATGATCTGGAAAAGAATAGTTTCACTGGAGTGATTGAGCAGGAAGCCAGCTTGAGATGGGTTGAAGTATGAATAGAAAATGAAGACTTGAGAATACTATGTGTAGACAACTTGGGGATAAGAAAAGCAAAAGCAAGGTGGTAACTAGAGGGATATTGACAGTTCAGGAGAAGGAATTTTCTTTGCATTCTGGTTTGCTAGAACAAGTTTGAGTGCTGATGGTATTCATGTAATTGAGAAGATAGAATATGTAAACAGAGAGGTTAATTGAAGGCTTTTTGGTTTTCTTTCAGTAGCTTTAACTAATCCCTTCCCACTCTTTTTCTCTCCCTTTTCTTTCCTTTCCTTCCGTTCTCTTTCCTTCCCTCTTTCTTCATTCTTTTTCTTCTTTCCTGCCTTCCCTTCCTCCCACCTCCCTCCTTCATTCGTTCCTTCCTCCTCCTCTCTCTCTCTACACACACACACACACACACACACAAAATGGGTTCCCAAGGACTTACTACTTACAGACTATCAGCTTGAAGACCTAGCATGCAAGATTGCAATCCAAAAAAATCCAGCTCCATTCAAAACTTGACCTATCTTTCTCTCACAGCTTGCCCTTGTCAAATTGTTTCTTTATCCTCAGAACATTTTTGCTCCCTCAGATCATGAAGTCCTTTAGGCCACAAATTTAGAACAAAGCAAGAGTGATAATTCCATTAATGCCACTTCTCAAAAGGTATTCACATTTTTAAAGCTATACAATGGACATGGTAATCACCACATGTATTAGTTTTCTATTCTTCACAAATTAACACAAATTTAGCAGCTTAAAGCAACACCCATTTATTCTCTCACAGTATCTGTACGTTGGTAGTCCAGCATGGTTCAGAGAGGTTCTCTACCCAGAGTGTCATAAGACCAAAATCAAGGTGGTGGCCAGCTGGCCTCTCATCTGGAGTCTCTGGGAAGGAATACACTGCAAACTCATTCAGGATCCTGATTCAGTTCTTGCAATTATAGAACTGAGGTCTCTATCCCTTGCTTCCTGTCACCTAGGGTCTTCTCTCAGCTTCTAGAGGCCAGGAGTGCTCCTTGGCACATGGCCCTCTCCATCTTCAAAGACAGGGAGAGCATGTTGAAACTCCTCATGCTTTGAATCTCTCAATTCCTTTTCTGCTACAAGCCTACCAGTCAGAGAAGTCACTGCTCAGGCCAGGCCCACCTACATAATCTCCATATCTTAAGGTTAGCTGATTTACGATTTTACTTCAATCTCCAAAAGTCCTTCATAGCAGTATCTAAACTAGTGTTCAGTTGACAAGGAGACAGAACTCTTGCTTTAGCTTATTGGAATCAGGATAGCCTCTCACCCATGGATAAGACTCAACCCCTTATAAATTACAGTTGCCAGTCTTGGTCTCTCAAAAAAAAAAAAAAAAATCATTTGTATTTCCTTGCCTTGAATTCAGTAAAATATGTTAGTTTCTTCTGTTGATGAGGATGAGATGGCACTTTGAGAAGCTGCTCATTACTTACAACCGAAAGAAATGTGGTTAAGAGACTGGGTACTCGTCAATGACACCCTTACTTCCAGTCGTCCATGTCAAGGACACTTAGCACCTTCTGTGTTTAAAACACCATCCTAAGCCAGCCCTAGGGTGGAAGAAGAGAATCAGTATCTCCACTTCTTGGGGAAAGCTACCACCCTTAAGATGCAGGGAGCCATCATTGTGTTCTTCCGAGAATGGAAGATTAATTCAGATGATAGGCACCTTCCCCTGCCCACCCTCTGCCCCTGGTCATAGTGCCCTTTCTGCATCTATGTTCTTAGGCTCTATTATTTCTGTGGACTCAGAGTCCACATTTGGCTGACATTTGATTCAACCATGTGACTTGCATTGGCCAATAGGATGACAGCAGACTTGACATAAGCAGAGGCTTGAAAGAGTAGGAGCACATTTTGCTTCCTCTCTTGAAACCCTTCATGCACGATGAGTATAATCCCAGGCACCCAGGAGAATGAGAGACCATGTGGGGCAGAGCACAGCCCATATAGCCCTGCCCATCCTTAACCTCCCAAATCCTTGGCGACCCAACAAGTCAACCCAACAAGATGCAGGAACAAGCCCCGCCCAGATCCACAGATTCACCCAATTATTTGGAGAGAGAGGAAGACAAGTTTCCTAAAATTTATGGCCTTATTCATTTGAGAGACATCAACTGCTTCGAATACAGCCCAGCTCTCCCTCTCTTCAGATTTTAACAAATCTGCCAGATTTTTCTGGCATCAGCATCAAGCCTTTTAATTAAGTAAAAGAAAGGGAATTAAGACAGAAGCATGATTATGTGAGTTATTCTTATGTACCCATAGAGAAAGAAAAGCAGAGACTGCCAGCTGCAAACATCTGCAATAAAACAAGTGTTGGGACAAAAGCAACTTCTGCTGCCGCCTCCTTCCCCTCTTTCAAAAAAATACCAGTCTTATAAAGGGCACTAAATCAGTGATAAGTTACTAGCTGTATAATATGTGCCTGTCCATCTCTTGAGATATTAAACCAAGGTCCCTTTTGGCTCACGTTCTGTTCCTGGCATGAAGTGTCCAATAAAAATCCTGTTCTCTGAGGGCATGTCAGGAAAGAGCAGGGCACAGACTTGCCGAGCCCTCCCTCACTGGTCCAGGAGAGCCCTGGGCAAGCCTGTCCCTGTGGCCTGCCCCTAAGACTGAGCCACCAGAGTTCCTCTCTGATCTGTAGCCCCTGGCAATCACCCAGAGCTCAGACAAACCAGTGTAAAAGTGAGGGAGTGTCTGTAACACACTCAAGTCCCTCCAAGTCCAAGGTGGTCTAGGAAATTTCTGGGATAGACCTACCTGGGTAGTAAGGGAGATTGGACATGGGACAAGAAGTCAGGAAACCTGGAATCAAGTCCTTTTATCATTTAATTGTGTATCCTTGAACAAGATTCCTAAGTTCCTGGACAGATACTCTGCATTATCTCCCATAAAATAAGGATAATGATGGCTGTTGGCTAACCCCATAATTGAGTTTTTTACATTGGATAATATATGGGAAAAGGGACTTGAAATGGTAAACACTGCATCTAGACACTCATTCTTTTTTGTTATTTTAGTTTTTTTGAGATATGACACACAGCACCATGTAAGGTATATAGCACAATGATTTTACATATATGCATCATGATATCACAATAAATTTAGTGAACATCTATCACCTCATATAGATATAAGGTTAAATAGAAAAAAGTGCTCTTACAATTAAAATTCCTAAGATTTACTTTAAACAACTTTCAGGTATAACATACAGGTATGTTAATCATGTTTAAAGTGTACATTGCATTCCTAGTACTTATTTATCTTATACCTGGAAGTTTGTACCATTTAACTGCCTCCATCCACTTCCCTCTGCAGCAACCCACCCTGCCCTGGTAACCACAAATCTGACCTTTTTTCTTAGTTTTTTTTTGTTTGTTTGTTTGTGCTTTTTGAAGTATAATTGATCTTCAACACTATGTTAGTTCCTGTTATACAACATACTGATTTGGTATTTCTATACATTTAAAAATGATCACCCAATTGGTCTAGCCACAACATGGCACCATACAAAGATATTATATAGGTATTAAATGTATGGGCTTCCCTAGTGGCTCAGATGGTAAAGAATCTGCCTATAATGCAGGAGACCTGAATTTGAGCCCTCTTTGGGGAAGATCCCCTGTAGTAGGGATTGACTGTATTCCCCACACTGTACATTTCATACCTGTGACTCAGTTTTTAGCACTGAAGTGTTATACCTCATAATCTTTCTCATCTATTTCTCTCCTCCCTCTATCCACCTATACTCTGGCAACCGCATGTTTGTTCTCTGTATCTATAACTCTGCTACCGTTTTCTTATGTTTATTCATTTGTTTTGATTTTTCAGTTACCCATATAAATGAAATCATACAATATTTATCTTTCTCTGCTGACTTATTTCACTTAACATGATACTCTCTAGATCCATCCAAATAGTCATAAGTGGCAAGATTTCATTCTTTTTATGACTGAGTAGTATTCCATTGTGTGTGTGTGTGTGTGTGTACCACAGGTTCTTATCCATGCATCTGTTTAATAGATACTTAGATTGCATCCATATCTTGGCTATTGTAAACAATGTTGCAATGAGCATAGTGTGCATAAGTCTTTTCAAACTAGTGTTTTTCTTTTATTCAGTTAAACACCAAGGAGTAAAATTTATGGATTATATTTCAGTTCTATTTTTAAGTTTTCAAGAATATTAACACTGTTCTCCACTGTGGTTGCACCCATTTAAATTCCCATCAGTAGTGGACATGGGTTCCCTTTCTTTCACATTCTTGCTAACACTTGTTATTTGTTGTCATTTTGATAATAGCCATTCTGACAAGTGTAGGTAATAATTCACTGAGGTTTTGAATTGTATTTACCTGATTATTAGTGATGTTGAGCATCTTTTTATGTGCCTGTTGGCCATTTGTATGTCTTCTTCAAGAAATGTCATTCAGATAGTATGCCTATATATAATTGGGTTATTTGATTTTTTTGATGTTGAGTTATATGAATTCTTTGTATATTTTAGATATTAACCACTTATCAGTTCAGTTCAGTAGTGTCCAACTCTTTTCAACCCTACGGTCTACAGCACACGTGGCTTCCGTATCCATCACCAACTCCTGGAGCTTACTCAAACTCACGTCCATTGAGTCAATGATGCCATCCAACCATCTCATCCTCTGCTGTCCCCTTCTCCTCCCACCTTCAATCTTTCCCAGCATCAGGGTCTTTTCCAATGAGTCAGTTCTTCACATCAGGTGGCCAAAATATTGGAGCTTCAGCTTCAGCATCAGTCCTTCCAATGAATATTCAGGAGTGATTTCCTTTACGATTGACTGGTTGGATCTCCTTACAGTCTAAGGGACTCTCAAGAGTCTTCTCCAACCTCACAGTTCAAAAGCATCAATTCTTCGGCACTCAGCTTTCTTCATAGTCCAACTCTCACATCCATATATGACCACTGGAAGAACCATAGCTATGACTAGATGGATCTTTGCTGGCAAAGTATTGTCTCTACTTTTTAAATGCTGTCTAGGTTGTTCATTCCTTTACTTCCAAGGAGCAAGCATCTTTTAATTTCATGGTTGTGGTCACCATCTTCAGTGATTTTGGAACCCCAAAAATAAAGTCTGCAACTGTTTTCATTGTTTCCCCAACTATTTGCCATTAGATGGGGAAACAGTGGAACCAGTGGCTGACTTTATTTTTCTAGGTTCTAAAATCACTGTGGATGGTGATTGCAGCCATGAAATTAAAAGACGCTTACTCCTTGGAGGGAAGTTATGACCAACCTAGATAGCATATTTGGAGAAGACAATGGCACCCCACTCCAGTACTCTTGCCTGGAAAATCCCATGGAAAGAGGAGCCTGGTAGGCTGCAGTCCATGGGGTCACTAAGAGTCAGACACCACTGAACGACTTCACTTTCATTTTGCACTTTCATGCATTGGAGAAGGAAATGACAACCCACTCCAGTGTTCTTGCCTGGAGAATCTCAGGGACGGGGAGCCTGGTGAGCTGCCGTCTCTGGGGTCGCACAGAGTTGGACACGACTGAAGCGACTTAGCAGCAGCAGCAACAGACAGCATAGTAAAAAGCAGAGACATTACTTTGTCAACAAAGGTCCATCTAGTCAAGGCTATGGTTTTTCCAGTGGTCATATGTGGGTGTGAGAGTTGGACTGTGAAGAAAGCTGAGCACCGAAGAATTGATGCTTTTGAACTGTGGTGTTGGAGAAGACTCTTGAGAGTCCCTTGGACTGCAAGGAGATCCAACCAGTCCATCTTAAAGGAGATCAGTCCTGGGTATTCATTGATAGGACTGATTTTGAAGCTGAAACTCTCATACTTTGGCCACCTGATGTGAAGAGCTGACTCATTTGAAAAGACCCTGATGCTGGGAAAGATTGAGGGCAGGAGGAGAAGGGGACAACAGAGGATAAGATGGTTGGATGGCATCACCGACTCGATGGACATGAGTTTATGTGGATTCCGGAAGTTGGTGATGGACAGGGAGGCCTGGCGTGCTGCGGTTCACGGAGTCATAAAGAGTCGGACACGACTGAGCAACTAAACTGAACTGAATTGATGGGACCAGATGCCTTCATCTTAGTTTTCTAACTGTTGAGTTTTACACCAACTTTTTCACTCTCCTCTTTTACTTTCATCAAGAGGCTCTTTAGTTCCTCTTCACTTTCTGCCATAAGGGTGGTGTCATCTGCATATCTGAGGTTATTGATATTTCTCCTAGAAATATTGATTCCAGTTTGTGCTTCTTCCAGCCCAACATTTCACACGATGTACTCTGCATGTAAATTAAATCAGCAGGGTGACAATATACAGACTTGACATACTCCTTTTCCAATTTGGAACCAGTCTGTTGTTCCATGTCCTGTTTTAGCTGTTGCTTCTTGACCTGCATACAGATTTCTCAGGAGGCAGGTAAGGTGGTCTGATATTCCTTCTCTTTAAGAATTTTGCACAGTTTGTTGTGATCCACACAGTCAAAGGCTTTGGCATAGTCAATAAAGCAGAAGTAGATGTTTTCTGGAATTCTCTTGTTTTTTCTATGATCCAACAGATGTTAGAAATTTGATCTCTTGTTCCTCTGCCTTTTCTATATCCAGCTTAAACATCTGGAAGTTCATGGTTCATGTACTGTTGAAGCCTGGCTTGGAGAATTTTGAACATTACTTTGCTAGTATGTGAGATGAGTGCAATTGTGTGGTACTTTGAACATTCTTTGCCATTGCCTGTCTTTGGGATTGGAATGAAAACCAACATTTTCCAGTCCTGTGGTCACTGCTGAGTTTTCCAAATTTGCTGGCATACTGAATGCAGCGCTTACACAGCATCATCTTTTAGGATTTGGAATAGCTCAACTGGAATTCCATCACCTCCACTAGTTTTGTTGATTGTGATGCTTCCTAAGGCCCACTTGACTTCACATTCCAGGATGTCTGGCTCTAGGTGAGTGATCACACCATCATGGTTATCTGGATCATGAAGATCTTTTTCGTATAGTTCTTCTGAGTATTCTTGCCACCTCTACATAATATCTTTTGTTTCTGTTAAGTCCACACTACTTCTGTCTTTTATTGTGCCCATCTTTACATGAAATGTTCCCTTGGTATCTCTAATTTTCTGAAGACATCTCTAGTCTTTCCCATTCTATTGTTTTCCTCTATTTCTTTGCATTGATCACTGAGGAAGGCTTTCTTATCTCTCCTTGCTATTCTTTGGAACTCTGCATTCAAATGGGTATATCTTTCTATTTCTCCTTTGCCTTTTGCTTCTCTTCTTTTCACAGCTATTTGTAAGGCCTCCTCAGACAGCCATTTTGCCTTTTTGCATTTCTTTTTCTTAGAGAAGGTCTTGAGCACTGCTTCCTGTACAATGTCACGAACCTCCGTCCATAGTTCTTCAGGCACTCTGTCTATCAAATCTACTCCTTTGAATCTGTTTGTCACTTCCACTGTATAATCGAAAGGAATTTGATTTACGTCGTTCCTGAATGGTCTAGTGGTTTCCCTACTTTCTCCAATTTAAGTCTGAATTTGGCAATAAGGAGTTCATGATCTGAGCCACAGTCAGCTCCCAGTCTTGTTTTTGCTGACTATATAGAGCTTCTCCATCTTTGGCTGCAAAGAATATAATCAATCTGATTTTAGTGTTGTCCATCCAGTGATGTCCATGTGTAGAGTCTTCTCTTATGTTTTTGGAAGAGGGTATTTGCTATGACCAGTGCTTTCTCTTGGCAGAACTCTATTAGCCTTTGCCCTGCTTCATTCTGTACTCCAAGGCCAAATTTGCCTGTTACTCCAGGTATTTCTTGACTTCCTACTTTTGCACTCCAGTCCCCTATAATGAAAAGGACATCTTTTTTGGGTGTTAGTTCTAGAAGGTCTTGTAGGTCTTCATAGACCTCTTCAACCTCGGCTTCTTCAGCATTACTGGTTGGGGCATAGACTTGGATTACTGTGATATTGAATGGTTTGCCTTGGAAACGAACAGAGATCATTCTGTCGTTTTTGAGATTGCATCCAAATACTGCATTTAGGACTCTTTTGTTGACTATGACAGCTACTTGATTTCTTCTAAGGGCTTCTTGCCAACAATAGTAGATATAATGGCCATCTGAGTTAAATTCACCCACCCAGTCCATTTTAGTTCACTGATTCCTGAAATGTTGACGTTCACTCTTGCCATCTCCTTTTTGACCACTTCTAATTTGCCTTGATTCATGGACCTAACATCCCTGGTTCCTATGCAATATTGCTCTTTAAAGCATCAGACTTTACTTCCATCACCAGTCACATCCACAGCTGGGTGTTCTTTTTGCTTTGGCTCTCTCTCTTCATTCTTTCTGGACTTATTTCTCCATTGATCTCCAGTAGCATATTGGGCACCTACCAACCTGGGGAGACCATCTTTCTGTGTCCTATCTTTTTGCCTTTTCATATTGTTCATGGGGTTCTCAAGGCAAGAACACTGAAGTGGTTTGCCATTGCCTTCTCCAGTTAACCACATTCTGTCAGAACTCTCCACCATGACCCCATGACATATTTAATTGGGTTATTTGATTTCTTTTTTTATTTTTTGATGTCGAGTTATATGAGTTCTTTGTATATTTTGGATATAACCACTTACCAGCTATATCATTTACAAATATCGTCTCCCATTCAGTAGATGGCCTTGAGTTTTTTTGATAGTCCTTTGTTGTGCGAAAGCTTTTTAACTTTGCTGTAGTCCCATTTAGTTTGATTTTTGTTTTGTTTTTTTTTTGTTGTTGTTGTTGTTTGTTTGTTTTTGTTTTCCTTGCCTGAGGAGGTAGATCCAAAATTATATCACTAAGACCAGAGTGAAAGATCTTACTGTGTATGTTTTATCCTAGAAGTTTTATGGTTTCAGGTCTTACATTTAGGTCTCTAACATAGTTTGAATTTATTTTTATGCACGCTGTTAGAAAGTAGCCCAGTGTGATTCTTTTGCATGTAGCTGTCCAGTCTTCCAGTAGCATTTATTGAAGAGACTGTCTTTTTCTCCATTGTATATTCTTTCCTTTTGCCATAGATTAATTGGTTATAGAGCATGTGATCATTTCTGGGCTCTCTATTTGGTTCCATTGCTTAATGTCAGTTTTTGTGGTAGTGCCATACTATTTTGATGTCTGTAGCTTTGTAATATAGCTTGAAATCAGAAAGCATGATACCTCCAGCTTTGTTCTTTCTTAAGGTTACACTGACTCTATGGGATCTTTTCTTTTTCCATACAAATCTTAGAGTTATTTGTTCTTATTATGAAAAAAAAAATCATTGGTATTTTGATAGGGATTGAATTATATCTTCTATATTGGATAGTATGGTCATTTAAAAAAATATTATTCTAGTTCATGAACATGGTATAACTTTCCATCTGTGTTATCTTCAATTTTTTCATAAGAGTGGTTTATTTTCCATATACATGTCTTTTACCTCCTTAATTATTCCTGGGTATTTTATTCTTTTTGAGGCAATTGTAAATGGGATGTTTTTTATTGCTTTTTCTGACAGTTCAGTGCTAATGTATAGAAGTGCAATGGATTTCTCTATATTAATATTGTATGTTACAAATTTACCAAATTCTTTGATAAGCTGTAGTAATTTCTTGGTAGTATGTTTAGGATTTTCTTTATAGCATCATGTCGTCTGCAAACTTCCAATTTGGATTTCTTTATTTCTCTTTCTTGTTTGATTGCTGTGACGAGGACTTACGGTACTATGTTGAATAAAAATTGTGAGAGTCTTATTCCTGATATTAGAGGAAATGCTTTCAGCTTTTCACTGTTGAATATGTTATCTGTGTGCTTATCATATGTGGGCTTTATCATGTTGAGGTATGTTCCCTCTGTAATCACTTTCTAGATAGATTTTATCATATATGAATGTCACTGACCTCTTAAGTTCAAAAACATTTTTAACAACCCTGCATTTTTACTACCTTCCCATGTTTACTATTATTGACATATTTTATACCTTTTTGTTTTCTGTATCTCTTAACTATTTAATGCAGATATGGATAATTTTACTATTTGTCTTTTACTCTTCCTATTAACTATATGTGGTTAATTTGATACCTTTATGTATATATTCCTTTATCAATGAGCTTTTTGCTTTCATAATTTTCATGTTTCTAGTGTGTCCCTCCAGAGAAGGCAATGGCACCCCACTCCAGTACTCTTGCCTGGAAAATCCTATGGACGGAAGAGCCGGGTGGGCTGCAGGCCATGGGGTCACTACTTGTCGGACATGACTGGCGACTTCACTTTCACTTTTCACTTTCATGGATTGGAGAGGGAAATGGCAGCCTACTCCAGTATTCTTGCCAGGAGAATCCCAGGGATGGGGGAGCCTGGTGGGAAGCTGTCTATGTGGTCGCATAGAGTTGGACACAACTGAAGCGACTTAGCAGCAGCAGCGTGTCCCTCTTTTTTGCTTAGAAAAGGTCCTTTGGTGTTTCTTGTAAAGAAAGGCTAAAGTTTTTGTGGTGCTGAACTCTTAGCTTTTGTTAGTCTGTAACACTTTTGATCTATCAAATCTGAATTAAGGCTTTGCCAGGTAGAGTGTTCTTGGGTGTAGGTTTTCCCCTTTTATTACTTTAAATATGTACCACCGTCTCTGGTCTGCAGGGATTATGTTGAAAAGTGAGCTGATAGCCTATGGGAATTCATTTGTATGCAACTTGTTGCTTTTCCCTTGCTACTTTTAATATTTTCTCTTTATCTTTAATTTTTGTTAATTTAATTATGTGTCCTCGTATGGTTCTCTTTGTGTTGTTCCTGTTTGGAACTCTGTGATTTCTGGACCTAGATGTCTGTTTCCTTTCCCAGGTTAGGGAAGCTCTAACTGGAGTTGGATTCAAGAATGGCTGACTGAGGGATCCAAAGTATCTTGGAGCTGATGTCACTGTGCTGTTGGGGTCTCAGGGCTATGGCTGGCTTACTGGTGGGCAAAGCCAGGACGACAGGGGCCCTGATGTCAGCCCAGTGGTAAGCAGGGACAGTCTTTGACACTCTGACTATAGAATCTGGGGTATCTCAAAGCTAGTGTTGGCCCACTAGTGGGTGGAGCCAGATCCTGGGTGACTGGCTGAGGGGCCATGGTGTTTCTTCCCTGCTGTTGGCTTACTGGTGGGCAAGGCTAAAGCCCAGGGATCTCAGCTAGTGCTGGCCTGCTGGTGGGCAAGGTGAGTCCTGACATGGCAGACTGCAGGTCTGTAGTGGTCTTGGGGCTGGCATCTTTCCTATGGTGGGCAGGGCCAGGAAATCAAAGGATCCTAGGGCTGGTGCCCACCCACTGGTGGGTGATGCTGGGTCCTGGGTTAGTGCTTACTTACTGGTGGGTAGAGCCAGGTCTTGGGATCTCTCATGCAGGGCCTTAGGGATCCCTAGTGCCAACACACTGGTGTTCAGGGACAGATCTTGGACCCTCTGATAGACACAGCTGGGTCCCAAGTTGTCTTATGGGTTCTTAGGGTAGCTAACCTACTGGTGATGGGGCTGTGTCTCTGCCCGTCTAGTTGCTTGACCTAAAGCATCACTGTACTGGTGTAGTGAGGCTGGTGATGGTGCTAGGTCCCAAGGATAATAAGCTAGAGGGAGGATTCCAAGTTGATGTTTGCCAATACCAATGTCCTCATAGCAGACCAAGCTCCCCAAAATGACTACTGCCAGCATCTGTGTCCCCAGGGTAAGCTCTAGTTGCCTCCTGCCTCTCTGAGATGCTCTCCAAGATCAGCAGGCAGGTCTCACCCAGGTTCCTTCCAAATTGTGGCTTCTCAGGACAAGTGAGAGTAGTCTCTTCAGCCCTCTGGCTTTCTCACAAGTAAGCCCCACTGGCTTTCAAAGCTAAATGTGCTGGGGTTTTATCTTTCTAGTGCAGGACCCCTGGGCTAGGGAGTGCACTGTAGGGCTCTGACTCCTCCTCCACGAGGAGAACGTCTGTGATTGCAGTTATCATCCCATTTGAGTGTCACCCACCTGGAGTATGGGTCCTGACTGTACATCTCCACCCCTCCTGGCCATCTTGTTGCAGTTACTTCTTGATAGCTTTTTATGTAGAAGGCCTTTTCCCCTAGTCTTCTGGCTTTTCTCATCAACAGTTGCTCTGTAAATAGTTGTAATTTTGGTGTATCTATGGGAAGAGGTAAGCTCTGGGTCTTAACCAACTTAGCCATGCCCTTTGACACTCATTCTTGTCAAGTAATGTGAAACCGTGGGTGCTAAGATCAGACTAGCTGGATTCAAGCTCCTGCCTCTTAGTGACTGCTTGATTTTGAGCAATTTATTTAACTCAACTTTGCTCATCTGTAAAATGGGCTTAATAAAAATTCTTGTAAGTTTTGAGGATTAAAGACACTATCAGAAAAAGTCCATGGAATATAGTAGCACAAAATGAATATTATTGCATTATTTTTATTGTTGTTATTTTAAGTATTATTAATCTCTATTTGGTATCTTTAGCATTTCTATCTATGCTTCATTTAAAAAAAAGCATGAAACTAAAATAGACAAACATTTGAACTCATATTTCTGGTTCTCAGCTTCTGAATCCTACAGCCTAGAAAACTAATTAACTTACCTGCTCAGTGATGGTGCAAACAAGATTAAGTGACATAATCTAGGTAAAGTGTCTGGAAGACAACACTTATTCAGTTTTAGTTATCTTCCCCACCCAACCCCCTTTTTCTTTATTGTGGTAAAAAATACATGACACAGAATTTACTATCTTAACTATTTCATGTGTACAGTTGAGTAGTATTAAGTGTATCCTCACTGTTTTGAAACAGATTTACAGAATTTTTTCATTTGACATATTTGAAGCTCTATACTCACTAAATAATTTCTCTTTCTGCCATTCTCCCAACCCCTGGCAACCACCATTCTACTTTCTACCCCTCAATTTTCTGCTATAGATACCACCATGTATAAATAGAATCACACAGTATTTGTCCTTTTGTGACTGGCTTACTTCACATAATACAATGTCCTCAAGGGCTATCCAGGGCATAGCATGTGATAGGATTCCCTTCCTTTTTAAAGGCTAAATAATATTCCATCGTGTGTATATATACCACATTTTGTTTATCCATTCATCCTCCTTTAGGCTGCTTTTACCTCTTGGCTATTGTGAGTTGTGCTGTTATAAATGTGGGTGTGAAGTCCCTTTTATCTCCTGTACTGATGCAAGTAATCAAATTACAGGCATGTATACAGTTTTCGTTTTTGCCTTTTCCTAGTTCAGGCAAATTATATTTGAATAACAATGTCCTACAAGTGTTATCTTTTTTTAAGTTAATATCTTAATATAGACTTCAAAATTAACAAAATCAAAGGTAGAAAAAGAGAAAGAAAAATACTCATTCTGCATTTACCTGTTAACTTGGAGTCATATTTAGCTCTTGCTATGTGCCTGCCTGGAGAACCCTCCTGTACAGAGGAGCCTGGTGGGCTAGAGTCCATGGGGTTGCAAAGAGTCAGACAGGACTGAGTGCCTAAGCACATGTGCTTGTTATTGAGGAAAGAGTGTAAACAGACTTTCTGTAATTGAGATATACTCCAGTTTGCATTATTACTAGAGATGTATAACTGTCAACAACCATCCTATCAGAAGTACAGTCCAATTCTGACTTCTTGTTTAGTATTTGTTTTTACTCTCCCTTAAAACAGTATCTAGCACAGAGCAGGCACTTATCAAATACTCTTAACAAACCTTGAGTGAATAAAGTTTTCATAAGGAAGCAAATCACTTGAAGAGGAAACTATTAAATCTCAGGGTGGCAAAGAGAAATGTTTTATATTGGAAAATTAGAAAGGGGAAAGCATTACTTTCTCAAGGAAAAAGAGCAGAGTCCTGGAGGACTAGATCAGCAGTGCCTTCCTCTATCAAAGATGATAAGATAATTTTTAAAAATGTTTCTTGAGTTAAGCACTTTTTCATTGAAGAGCTAAATGTGCATGAGGGATATTTTTTAAATTCCTGTGACTTACACAATCAGTACATATTCTATAAGCTATTGTTGTTGTTTAGTTGCTAGGTCATATATGATTCTTAACAACCCTGTGGACTGTATCCTGCCAGCCTCTTCTGTCCATGGGATTTCCCATGCAAGAATACTAGACTGGATTGCTATTTCCTTCTCCAGGGGATCTTCCTGAGCCAGGGTTTGAACCCACGTCTCCTGCATTGGCAGGTGGGTTCTTTAACCACTGAGCCACCAGGGAAGCCATTCTATAAGTCATTCTACCAACCTTTAATACTTAAAAGTATAAGATTCTTTATTTTCTACCACAGCTTCTTGTCTGAAAGACTCCACACCAATAATCAGTTTATCTCCACATTAACGAATACCTCTACCTGATTGAAAGCATGGACTAGAAACACAAACTCCTTCGGAAAATTCAATTCTACAAATAGTAGCAGCTAGATCAGTTGAACATGCATTCTGAGGCATATTATCTTACTAATGTACCTTGGGCATGTCAAGGGTAAAAGGTAGAAGAGAACAGCAAAATCAGATTGCAGAAGAGAATCTGTATCATTGTTTACCCTGCCCTGTCTGTTCTCTGGTTCTTAAATTCAAAGGTTGGAGCTTTAGAAACTGGGCAGAGGGTGGAGGAAGCCTTCTCTGGATGTTGATCTGAAAGTATCATAATTGTAATTATAGTACATTGCCACAGAGTAAATACAGACACAGTCCAGATCTGTTTCTCATCATGGATCTCGTCATTGTGTTGAGTAAATGGCTAGATTACCTCTAAAGCCTTTCACCTCACTGTAATGTAAATCTACAATTAAGGAATTTGTCCAAGATGACCATAGCTGGTAAGTGACATCATTCAAGTTCATGTTACTGCCAAGTCTCTTCAGTCATGTCCGACTGTGCGACCCCATAGACGGCAGCCCACCAGGCTCCCCCGTCCCTGGGATTCTCCAGGCAAGAACACTGGAGTGGGTTGCCATTTCCTTCTCCAATGCATGAAAGTGAAAAGTGAAAGGGAAGTCGCTCAGTCGTGTCTGACTCTTTAGCGACCCCATGGACTGCAGCCTACCAGGCTCCTCCATCCATGGGATTTTCCAGGCAAGAGTACTGGAGTGGGGTGCCATTGCCTTCTCTGCAAGTTCATGTTGCCTGATCCCAAATGCAGGAAATTTAGATTTAAAAGATAGATGGTTGAATGGATGAAAGGATACATACATGCATATACTACTGAGACTTTATTTTAAAAAAGGGGAAGGGCAAATTCCTGATGACAGTTTAGCAAATATACTATCCTACTTTTTAAGAAATCTGACTCCTCTTCCTCAGTTATTTTTCTTTTTAAAAATGAGTGCCAGATTGACTGTCCAGTTGCCAATGTGACAAACTTAAACATTCCATGTTCTTTCATTAGCCAGCCACAGGTTGCCTGTCCTGTGACTGGGCCATCACACACTCTTGCCCTCTTTGTGCCAAGGCCATCAACATGGTAGCAACAAGGCGTCCAGTACCCAGCCTGACAACATCATCTGGTGCCTCTGGGGAGGGGAAAAAAAGAAGCCAACCAATCACCAACCCTCTAGAAAGGCATTTGCTAACTGCCCACTAGCAATTGTTGAGTGATAACACATGCAGTTCTCCACATGTTTATGCAGAGTCTCAGATTTATCTGACAGTTTTACACCCTCAGGCATGATACACAGTAATTAAAATTAAAAATGTTTTGACAGCCTAAACAAATGGCTATATAAATTAGAAAGCTGTAAAAAGTCATGGTAGCCAAAAATAAAGACATATAGATAAATCATAAAATTATAAACAAGGAGAATGTTTTAATACAGGCATGTTTATTCCAAGACACTTAAAAATACAGGCTAACTTTTGCCTGAAGGAAGATGGTGGTGAAAAGGAATCATGGAAACTAGCAAAACCATTCTTTCCTTATTAGCAAATCTTTTTTCTACCATTCTCTGGTAACTAAAGAAAGGAAGAAATTTGTTGAGGCTTTCCAGCTTCCTCTAAATCTACAATCAGCTGTAGAATCTCCAAATTTTAAAAGCACCTAAATCAGTTGCCTAGAATCTTTACTATTAACCTTCCCAAATGTGTAAAATGATGTGGGCTATATAAAACCTGGCTTGGTTTCACATTTCTCAAATGCATGGCATAAAACGTGTGTTTATGAAATGAGCCAAATATATGATCTGCATGTGAATATAATTCCTTTCAACTAGATGTGCATGAATGTTAAAGTGTCATCTTTCACTTAAATCTATCAGGTTGATGTCAGAAGAAATCATCATATCATCTGGCCTCAGTATTTTTCCATTTCTCCCAACTAAGCCTGCTCACCACTTCCCTAATACATTTGAGTACTAGACAGTTTCAAAAGAGGGAACAAAAAAATAATTGGAAGTAATCAATGGGATTTTCTGCACCTAGAAGGGCTAGATTGCCTGAAACCAACCATATCATGTGGATATTCTTTGTGATACATTTTCAAAGCAGTCCTTTATTAGGCAGAGTTCCTGAAGATTTATTGCCACTTCATTACTATGTCTCGTGTATCCATGTATTAGGAAATGAGAACTGAGGAAACACCAAAAGTCTTTGTGGCAGTCACTCCAGACCTTCTCGCTTTGTCCTGCACTCTTCCTGTCAGTCCTTCGCCCTCTTAGCTCTATTTCTTATTCTTCATCCCACCACTACCTCTCTTGACTTGCTATTGCTGTTTGGTCTCCCCATTTTAATGCTCTTTACTCACTACCCAAAAACAAAGGACTTGGTTCAGATCTGCTTTGCTAGATCAGCCCACTGAGAATCCCCTCAGAGACATACAATCTGATTTCCTTGGTCTAAGCCCCCGTTCCACACTGACCCCTGCATAGTCATACCCCATCTCCAGATGGGGCAAAGAGAATTTTACCCTGATTTTGAAATATAAATGCATGATAAAATAACCATGTTTATAATAATCCATGATTGAGAATCTTTACATTTTAGGGTTTCTCAGATGTTTCTGGTAAATGAATTTGGGAATTGTGGCCATTTGTTTTGTTTTAGCTGTTTCATCCAGTGAACTCTTTAAAAATGACAATAATTACAACCATAGAAAACACCTAATATATAAAAAGATGATTCCTGCTAAAACAAGAACAATATAAGATGAACCATTTGCTGTTAGAGCAAAGCCTGAGCCAAGGGCAGCAAAATTAGGCTCCTGAAGTGAAGTCGCTCAGTCGTGTCCGACTCTTTGAGAGCGCATAGGCTATACAGTCCGTGGAATTCTCCAGGCCAGAATACTGGAGTGGGTAGCTGTTCCCCCCTCCAAGGAATATTCCCAAGCCAGGGTTCGAGCCCAGGTCTCCCTCCTTGCAGGGTGATTCTTTACTGTCTGAGCCACCAGGGAAGCCCTTACTTAAGTGAATGGAACAGAGTCTAAGGCAACAGTTGTAAGGACAGGGCTGTGTTACAACATCTTTTTGTTTTTAAGGACAGTAACAAACTGAAACATTAAAAAAAAAACCCTCCCAAATGTAAATGTTAACAATTGAATTTCAAAAACCACTGTCTATCCTTCCTTCACAAAAGAAAACCATCTTAGTAGGCCAGAAATGACCCCACAGTCCTCAGTTTGCAACCTGTAATTTAAGCTTTTGTATTAGTTAGCTATTGCTATGAGACAAATTGCCCAAGAATTTAGCAGCTTAAAACAGCAACCATTGATTTCACACAGTTTCTAAAAGTCACAAATCCAAAGCTGGCTTACTTTGATGGTTCTAGCTCAAGGTCTTTCACAGGTTGCAGTCAAGCTATCAGTTGGAACTAGTCACCTCAGGACTCAGGTAGGATTTACCCACTCACCTGACTGTTGTCTGGAGGCTTCCATTATTCTGCATATGGGCCTCTCCATTGGCCGCCTGAGCATCCTCATAACATGATCACTGATTTCCCCTAGAGAGAGTAAGCTAAGACAGAAAGCAAGATAGAAGCCATAATGCCCTTCATGACCTAGTGTCAGGTTATCTGTCAACAACTCTGCCTAATTCTCTTGGTCACACAGACCAGCCCTGGGATGATGTGAAATTGGATTTCTCAGAGGTGTAGTAGCATGAATTGGGAGTCACTGGGAGTCACAGATTGACTACTATAGCTTTAGAAACATCAAAATGGGTCAAATAAAGGCTGCTCAAATTTTTATTAAGGTTTATACCATAAATCTGGCCCCCTTTTTTCTAGCTCCTTATCTTCATCATTTATTCCTCTTTTCCATCCTCTCTTATCACTAACTTGACTCAGGAAAACCCTGCTTTTCTGTTCAATATTCTTTTCAGGCTAAGATTTTTCAGCTAGTTCCTGCACTTCTGTTCATCTAGTCTTGATGAAGTGAACTTCCTTTGTATTTAACTATTGGCTCCAACTGGCAATTTGTAGTACCATATGCCAGGGGTCTGTGAGGCAGAGAGTAGAAATTAGAATTAGGAGTTTGCAGGTACTGTGACTCAGACTCCAACACAGTGTTCAGAAAACATTTGTAGAGAATAGAGTGTGTACCAGAGTCTGTGCTGCTACTGGGGGATTTATAGATAATCCTGATATATCATAGAAATTATGAATCAGAGGTCTAGGTGGTTAAACAGAGAGTTGGAGAACCAGCCAGGAAGTATAGTAATGGATAGGAAATCATCAAAACGGTTTTGGAGATGCCTGGCAGTCTGTGTACAGAGTAGCAGAGAAACAGGAATGCAAACATTGGAAAGAGTTGAGACATAGCACAATTACTAAAGCATATGTCCCAATTGCTCAACATTTGCCTTATCCAGGAGTTGATGTGAAGATGTAAGAGTCCCTGGATCCAAGTGTGAAGAGGGGTAAGGTAGCAGCTGTCTGATAGAAAGACCACTGTGACTAGAGTTGAGTTTAGTTGATGGTGGACAGTTGGCAGTGATTTTGTTTTGGCCCCCTCATCTGTAAAATAGAAATAATAGTAATGTAAAATATTACTGTCTAATATAAAATCAAATAAATGCAATTATATAAGTGAATGAATATATAGAGAGAATTATAAAGTGTCATAGGTTTGTTTTGAAAATTAGTTTAATTCATTTCGTATATGCGAGGCACTTAGAGCAATCCCTGGTACACAGTAAGCACTGTATAAATTAGAGTTACCATCATTCGCTAATCAGAGCCTCATTTCCCAAATCCAGGGGGAGAATATTTACAAACCTACGTAGCTTAGATCAAGTGTCTACTGAAGATAATTGATAAGAAAACAATGGGACAGTGTACTGAGAGGAAAGAAAGATGAAGTCAGGCAGAATACTGGATAATACCAGCAACTAGGAGCCAGAATAAGAAAAACGTATATTTATTTAATTTTAATTGGGAAAAGAAACCCTCTTAAATGCATTAGACATCTCTTTAGTGTCTTAAAGTGTTCTCAATATGGCATATTTTTTTCTTGATTTTACAGGTTATCATGTTTACTGTTTTTTATGCTAGAATATGATATCACAATACCTTTTGGAGTTTATATTATATGAAGTGTTGTATCCTGTACTAAATGATCTCAGACTTCTAAATTTTTAAGGTTCTTATGTTTACTATTATGTCGAAGAATCAGTAAGACTATACTGCTAATGGCTTTTACCTGTTAGTGCTATCAGAATCCCAAATTCAGGTAGACTCTCCCTTTTTTCCAATTTGCTGCTTCTCTTTGTTCCCCAGTAATCAATGACTGAGATTATTAGGATTATCTGGAAAATATAAGACAGATTCTAACTAAGAACCTGAGAAGTCTTCCTATGGATAAAATATATCTGCTCTTTATTGTATCTATTTAGATTAGAAATCTTTCTTGCCTCTAGATGACTATAACACTCTGAGAATTTCAAACTGAAAGAGAGGCTTACAAAAAAACAGAAATTGTGGTAGGAATTACTGGGGGAGTACAAATCAAAAATATTTCTTTGGAGAAATTCTAGAAGCGTAAGGATCACAGGGAAGCTGCCAACAGTGATTCCCAGCTGCTTGCAACACTGACCTGTAATTCTTATGACTCAGGAAGCCTACAGAAGCCAATTCTAGTGAGTTTAGCTGTCTACAGCACTTCAAGAGTGATTCTCAGAAGACTCGTTGGAATTCATGAGAAGCCCCACAAATTCTTGATTTCTAGAGATTCCCTAGAAGACAAAGCAAGGCACTGCAGATCATCTCAACTATTTACCTATAGCTGCTGCCACAGTAATGATTTCTTCTCCCCTATTTTCAAGTCTTCTAAGATAGTATCCTAAAACCATGCACTGAATGGGATTCTATAAAATGCAGATCCAGACTTCTTCCCTGCAAATGTAGAAAGAATGAGGTGTAATGCCTAGTTTAACAACAGAGAGTTTGACACTGTCCACCCCTTTATCAGCTTAGCAGTTATGCACACCTCTCTACCCATATTTGAAATTTCAAATAACAATATCATGCTTATGGCTAACATATATTAATATAACTATACCTTTAAATACCAAAGATATATTCACTTTATCCCCCCAAATGGAAAACAGAAATTTTATAAGTTTATAAATTTTATACTACTTTTGAGTAATTTCCATTCTTTTTTCAGTGAGTCCTCTTGATATTCTGTAACTTAAAAAGAAGACATTATTAATTAATATATAAAATATATATATAAGAAAGCTAAGAACAAACTATGTCTACTACAGTCTTCGTTTCTGAAACTGGTCAGGAGACTATGCTGGTTATTTGTTTCTTCCATGGCTTAGTCTGTATTCTCTTTATTTTAGCTAAAATCACAGCTGTTCTGCCCCATACCTTCATTTCTAGGGCCATTATTGGTCTCCCAGTATTGCGTTGTCATAGTCTCCCAGTAACTTTTACTCTATACATGTAAATCCCAAGAGTTTCACAAGAGAATATCCTACTTATGGAGGTAATCCTTCATGTCCCACCATGTAACATTATGAAACCACCCTCATTTCTCTAGCAAAATTGAGCACCATAATGTGTCTTTGCCTGAAGCATTAGGCATTATGACATTATAGCTAGCGGCAAAAGAAACTCCAGAGTGCCATCTAATAACCTCAACTTCCAGTTAACTGCATTCACTACTGTGTTCCCAGTGGAAATACTCCTCTCTTGAGAATTAGTATCTTTAAAGACTCCAAAGTCACAAAAGCAAGAAGCAAAAAATTTGGAATAGACTATTAAGGGATAATAGAGAAAGAAGTCCATTTTACCCCTTCCTTCCCCGAATTGTATGTTCCAGCTATAGGGAAAAATAGCCCCCAAAATATACGGCAGCATGTTGGTTTTTTCCAGATCTATAGTTGCTAGCACGGTAACTGGGTCTTGAGTAGGCTGTTCCACTATTCTACCAGGGAAGTCTCTTTGGGGTTATAAGAGAGATAAAATCAATGAATACTGTGGTTGTGCATCTATTCTTTTGTTGTAAAATGAGTTTCTTCGTTAGAAGCAATGTTGAGTATGATGCCTTGAAGGTGAAGAAGATACTCAGTGTATCCACAAAAGATATTGTGGGTAGAATCACTGCAGATTACAGGGAGGATGAGCAAATGGAATTGAGTATCAATTCCAGTGAGTAAAAATTTCATACTTCATGATGGAATGTCCCAATGTGATTACTTGCCACCAAAGGGTTGGACAGTGTTCCCGGGAAATGATGCCATTTTCAGCATTCAGTATTGTCTCTAGTCTCGGTGTGTTGGGCACTCAACAGTGATTGTTATCTGTATTGTTAAATCCATATATACTTTTAACATACCCTTCCTGCAAAGTCTGCTTTGTTCATAAACCCATGACTAGAGAAAGAGGCTGACAGATATCTATCCCATAGATCTTCTTGTCCACTTGATTAATAAGAAACTCCTTTTCAGGGAAACCTTTGTGTGAAATTCACCTGGATAAAAATATTCTCATACCCATTCTCAGATTGTTGCTGTTGTTATTCAGGCACTCAGTAATGTCCAACTCTTTGCGACTCAATGGACTGCAGCATGCCAGGCTTTCCTGTCCTTCACTATCTCCCGGAGTTTGCCCAAACTCATGTCCATTGAGTCGATGATGCCATCCAACTATCTCATCCTCTGTTGCCCTTTTGTCCTGCTTTCAATCTTCCCCAGCATCAGGGTCTTTTCCAATGAGTTTGTTCCTTACATCAGGTGGCCACACTATTGGAGCTTCAACATCAGTTGTTCCAATGAATATTCAGGGTTGATTTCCTTTAGGATTGACTGGTTTGATCTCCTTGCTGTCCAACAGACTCTCCAGAGTCTTCTCCAACACCACAATTCATAAGCCTGAATTCTTCAGCACTCAGCCTTCTTTATGGTCCAGTTCTCATATCCATACAGGACTATTAGAAAACCATCAGTTCAGTTCAGTTGCTCAGCTATATCAGACTCTGTGACCCCATGGAGTGGAGCACACCAGGCTTCCATGTCCATCACCAACTCCCAGAGCTTGCTCAAACTCATGTCCATCAGATAGTTGGTGATGCAATCCAACCACCTCATCCTCTGTCATCCCCTTCTCCTGCCTTCAATCTTTCCCAGCATTAGGATCTTTTCCAGTGAGTCAGTTCTTCTCATCAGGTGACCGAAGTATTAAAGCTTCAGCTTCAGCATCAGTCCTTCCAATGAATATTCAGGACTGATTTCTTTAGGATGGACAGATTTGATCTCCTTCCAGTCCAAGGGACTCTCAAGAGTCTTCTCCAACACCACAGTTCAAAAGCATCAGTTCTTCAGCACTCAGCTTTCTTTGTGGTCCAACTGGAAAAATCATAGCTATGACTAGATGGATGTTTGTCAGCAAAGAAATATCAGTGGTTTTTAATATGCTCCCTAGGTTTGTCATTACTTTTCTTCCAAGGAGTAAGCGTCTTTTACTTCCATGGCTACAGTCACTATCCACAGTGATTTTGGAGCCCAAGAAAATAAAGTCTGTCACTGTTTCCATTTTTTCCCTATCTATTTGCCATGAAGTGATGGGACCAGATGCGATGATCTTTGTTTTTTGAATTTTGAGTTTTAAGCCAACTTTTTCACTCTCCTCTTTTACCTTTGTCAGGTTCTCTTCACTTTTAGCCCTTAGGATGGTGTCATCTGCATATCTGAGGTTATTGATATTTCTCCCAGCAATCTTGATTCCACCTTGTGATTCATCCAGTCTGGGTTTCGTATGATGTACTCTGTATATAAGTTAAATAAGCAGGGTGACAATATACAGCCTTGATGTACTCCTTTTCCTATTTGGAACCAGTCCATTGTTCCATGTCCAGTTCTAACTGTTGCTTCTTGGCCTGCATATAGGTTTCTCATAAGACAGGTATGGTGGTCTGATGTTCCCATCTCTTGAAGAATTTTTCATAGTTTGTTGTGATCCACACAGTCAAAAGCTTTGGCATAGTCAATAAAACAGAAGTAGATGTTTTTCTGTAATTCCCTTGAGTTTTCTGTGATCCAGCATATATTGGCAATTTGATCATTGGTTCCTTTGCCTTTTCTAAATCCAGCTTAAACATCTGGAATTTCATGTACTTTTGAATCCTAGCTTGAAGGATTTTGTGCATTACCTTGCTAACATTGTGTGGTCATTTAAACATTCTTTGGCATTGCCTTTCTTTGGGATTGGAATGAAAACTGACCTTTTCCAGTTCTGTGACCACTGCTGAGTTTTCCGAATTTGCTGTCATATTAAGTGCAGCACTTTCACAGCATCATCTTTTAGGATTTGAAATAGCTCAACTGGAATTCCATCACCTCCACTAGCTTTGTTCATAGTGATGCTTCCTAAGACCCACTTGACTTCACATTCGAGGATGTCTGGTTCTAGTTGAGTGATCACACCATTGTGGTTATCTGGACATTAAGAGCTTTTTTTGGTTTGTTTTTTTTCAGTTCTGTGTATTCTTGTCACCTCTTCTTAGTATCTTCTGCTTCTGTTAAGTCCATACCGTTTCTGTTCTTTGTTGTGTCCTTCGTTGTGAAATGTTTCCTTGGGATCTCTAATTTTCTTGATGAGATCTCTAGTCTATCTTATTCTATTCTCTCCCTCTGTTTCTTTGCATCATTCATTTAAGGGGAGTTTTGTTGTTGTTGTTGTTTTGTCTTTCCTTGCCATTCTTTGTAACTCTGCATTCAAATGGGTATATCTTTCCTTTTCTCCTTGGCCTTCTGCTTCTCTTCTTTTCTTAGCTATTTGTAAGGCCTCCTCAGACAACCATTTTGCCTTGTTGCACTTCCTTTTCTTGGAGATGGTTTTGATCATTGCCTCCTGTACAATGTCATGAGCCTCTGTCCATAGTTCTTCAGGCGCTCGGTCTATCAGATCTAATCCCTTGAATCTATTTGTCACTTCCACTATATATTCGTAAGGGATTTGATTTAGATCATACCTGAATGGCCTAATGGTTTTCCCTACTTGAGAAAGTTCCAGCCATGGACGTTTTCCTCTGTCTTCCTTATCAGTCGCTCCTCAAACTTACATCCTTTCACCATCTGGCTGAACCACTGACTGTTGCCCACAGATTGACATAAACCTTATCTCTGCCTATGTATCTTTTCAGGTAAAGGTAACAACTGGATGTGTCACTGAAAGTTCTGCTGGGAGTATTCCCTTCCCAAATGTCTTTCCGAATCATTTCAGAGCATCCTTATAAAGCTGCAGCTGTCCAATTTGGAGTTGTGATAGCATTCCTTTTGGAATTTTTAGGCCTTTACAGTAGTTCTGAATTCACTTCTTCTTATAATTAGTGGCATGAACTTTCCATGGGTTTGAGGGAGAAGTGGCTGTTTCAATCGTAGTTACCATAACAGTCAGCTGCACACGAATTTACTCAGTCCTCGATGACCCACCTGAGTCTAGTCTCGTATATCGCCCTTCTATTTGGTGATGAAGTGCTGTCATGCATGACTGAATTTTATATATCTTGATGGCACACACAACACCTTATTCATGAGCCATAACTCAAGTAGTATGGTCAGTTGGTCTTCTGTGGTCAGTTGTTTAGTTTCCAGTATGGCCCAGTAACAAACAGGCACTGTGTTTTCAAGATGAGAATTTTTTGTTGCAAAACAGGGCATGTCTTTCTATCCAAATTTTAGAGTTATATATGCTCTGTGATTCTCCGAGTGGGTTTGCCAGAAGTATCATATCAAAGCCATATATATTACAGATAATTAGGTTACAGTTTTATCTAGTGAGTCATATGGTTGAAATGGAAAATCAGCTTGCACTGCATCCTGGACCTGCTGCAAAATCTCTTCTTGCTTTGGGCTCCCATCACAACTGGTACCACTGGTAAACTAGATAAATATTCAATAAGTGGGTACAATAACACATTCCTATACTGTCTATCTACCTTCCAAAATGCAACCATCTTCACCAGACATTGTGACTCTATATTAATAATAGGAGATACAAGATACATCAACTTGTCTTTCTCTTTAAATAGAATGTCTCATTATTTCCTAGATCACTGGACTCCTAAACATCACACTGGGGTAGCAGGCCCCCGACTTTCCCTCAGGCTTATTCTTACCTTCTAACGTGCATATATTTCATAAATTCACCTTGAGTACTCTCTACTTCCACGTCCACTCAGCACTGTCATCAACCTAGTGGACCGCACGATACCCTGTGAGGTAGTGGCGTGATCAAGTTCGTTTTAGACAGCATGAGTTCTTTTCAAACTCTTGTTGTGCTCCAGATCATCTGGAGATCATGTTAAAATTTTGATTAAAATCTTGTTAAAATTTTGATTCAGTAGATTTGGAGTGGGACCTGCATTCCTAACAATCTTCCAGGTGATGGTAATGACACTTTGAATAAAAAGAGACTAACTTCAACAAGAGAATCCGAAAGTTGACATGTTGTTGAGTCGCTAAGTCATGTCCAGCTCTTTGCAACCCCATGAGCTGCAGCACACCAGGCTTCCCTGTCCTTCACTATCTCCCTGAGTTTGCTCGAACTCATGTCCATTGAGTCAGTGATGCCATCCAACCATCTCATCCTCTGTTGTCCACTTCTCTTCTTGCCCTCAATCTTTCCCAGCATTAGGGTCTTTTCCAATGAGTTGGGTCTTTGCATTAGGTGGCCAAAGTGTCAGAGCTTCAGCACCTAGGATTGCCTGGTTTGATCTTCTTGCTGTCCAAAGGACTCTCAAGAGTCTTCTCCAGCACCACAGTTTGAAAGCATCAGTTCTTTGGACCTCAACCTTCTTTAATCAAAAACTTGACATACCCCTGAAGAAAGTCACTGATGGTATAATACTCTCCTTTCCAAGTGAAAGCAAACTGTTTTTGGTGATCTTGTTGATTGCAGAAAAAAGATGCCAAGTCAGTATCTGTATAGCAGTTTGCCAAGTTTGTGTTGGACATGCCCTGATAAAGAGACCACAGTTGGAACAATTAATGCATATGGAATGACCTCCTGATTAAGTCTGTGAAAATACACTTTCATTCTCCAAGAGCAGTCTATCTCCTGCACAAGTTAAATTAGGAGATAAAAGAGAATTAATAGAAATCAGCACATTTCATCCTTCAAATCTCTAATGGTGAAACAATTCTCTGCATTTTCCCTAGGAAAGTAGTAGTATTTATGATTTACCATCTTGATATAAAATGTATTCCAGGTGGTTTCACTTGGCCCTTTCCACCATAATAGCCCCCATTTCATAGATGGAGTAACTAGAGTATCAGATGTATGTATTGGGCCAGTTGCCAAGTAAATCTGCCCCTTCCTTGCATCTAAAGTGAAAGTGGAGTTGCTCAGTCATGCTCAACTCTTTGTGACCCCATGGACTGTAGCCTACCAGGCTCCTCTGTCCATGGGATTTTCCAGGCAAGAATACTGGAGTGAGTTTCTATTTCCTTCTCCAGGGGATCTTCCCAACCCAGGGATTGAACCTGGGTCTTCTGCATTGCAGGCAGACACTTTACCATCTGAGCTACCAGGGAAGCCCCCTTGCATCTAAAAACTGGAGAAACAACTACAGAGAGGAACTGTAAACCCATTGGTCTTACTATAAATGGACTTAAACTTCATTTATCAACTGAACTTCCTACTCTAAGTGATATATCAGGTCTACAAAGATTAGTGTTTGCATTCATTTTTAAGAGGTGTACTGTAATGTCTGAGAAGTCTAGGTGGTTGTTTTCCCAATACACAGTCACTCTGATAAATAGCCACTTTGAGGAAATGCTGAGAGGAAGAACTGTAGATCATACTTGGGACAGTCTTGCAGGGTCCTTCTTCAAGGAGCCTCTGCTTAGCCTTCATTCAGGAAACTGAATGTTGTACTGGCTTGGGAATTGAATGAAGAATTATGCTTTTCTCCCTCTGATGTCTTAAGTTGGATCTCCATGCACCAGAACTCAAGGATGTTTTATTTTTTCCCCTACTTCTATGTATTAAGTGCATCTCAATAAGCCTGTTCACCAGCTTTAGTCACAGGGATATCCTAACCACTCCCAAAGATTTCTACCAGCTAAATCAAACCATCCTGAATGGGGTTATAGACCCAACACCTATTCCGATAATAGCATCGATCTTATGATAGGCACTTAAGCCTTGCCACTTAATCGTCTCCCATTTCTGGACACCATCATCCACTAATGAAATTAAGGAACCTTTTTCAGTGGCTGTATCTTTTGCCATCATTCCCAGATTATAGAGAAAAGCCACACAAATTCTTTTAGGGATGCTGGTGCCACCCTTATTTAAGTCATTTCTTGATACCTTAGATAGAAGTGTGCCCTCTTAGTCCTACTAGGAGCCTAGTGGGCTGTATGCAAAAATTTACATGATAAATCAAATTTATCATTCTAACCGTCTCAAGTTTTTGAATTCTTTCATCTGCATCCTGCCAAGAAAGTTCTAACAATTCTGACATCCCAGAAAGTGTTGAGTCTTGTCTTTCAGATAACCAAGTAAATTTTTAAATACTATCTTATTGAGATAACACACTGAATGCAAAATTCTATGCTAAGTGCACCCATCTTGATAAATTTTGCATTTCTTTTCCCTTGTCTTAAAATTCATTTCCCTACATGTTCTCCAGGTTCTGATGATATCAATAGGCAAAACCTTTCAGTGGAAATGCTCCCTCTTCTAGAGTCAGGCATTGCAACCTTCTGAAATCTATAGAGATTTGTCTCAGATTATGAATGTGGAAGCAGAAAAGCTGGTAGAGGTGAGTTTTAAGAAGAACTGATATCTTCTTGCAAGGCAGTTGTTTCAGATGAGGTCCTTCAAAGGGCTTTAGGCAAAGGAAGGCTAGCATTCCTCCTGGGGATCTATTAATGAGATCAGCAATCACAAACACATCCAGGGAAAGAGAAGTCCATTCAGTCAGCACAGATCCTGTACCCTCAGGCAGACATGCCTTAGTTTTCTACAGAACTGATATTAAAAGTTTATCTGTACTGTGACTAAAATTTATGAACTTTGAAAAGAGAGTTAAGCATTTAAATGCTACACTTCCATTTAGTACTAGGTGTCCTAACTTTTGCCATTATGCATTTATTAACATGTTAATTATCTAATAATCATATAACCTAAAGCAAGGAGAAAACAGTACTAATTGTCTAGATAGATTTATTTGACTAATTGCTTTATTTTGTTTGTAGCTTCCTTCTATTATTTCTGCAATTTGTATTTAAATGTTATATATTATACTTTCTGAGAAGTGGCTCTAAAAATTGTATCTTCTTTCCTACTTCCCTCAGTCAATATCTTGATTCAATGGCCTTCAACTGAGAGCTAGTGAAAAACCTGGTCTCCTAGTAGATTTCTGTAGAAGAGCTCAAATTCAATATGCTTTGATGATTAGCGAAGAATGCTCTATTTTATTTTGTACTATTCCAATAATGCATTTTAACTATTATGTTAAATAATAAACCGTATAATAATATTTGAATCTATATGGATGCATGTAGCCTTACTATGGATAGAGTTCTCTCTGGAGAGGTACAAAGAATCATCATTTAAACTATCATTTAAATTATTTTAAGATTAACTTCCAAATAGAATAACATTAAAATGCATAATTCTTACCTGCATAATGTTGCTCTGGAAATCTCTGTCTCCATTTAAGAACTGCTGCTATTTAGCAAAGATAAAAAATGTGCCTGTGTTTAATTCTCTAGACAGGCCCCACTGAATGTATATGCATGTGCCAAATAAAGAGGCAGCTTCACCAAAGCCAGTTTTTAAGCTTCTATAAAGTTTATTATGCAATGCTAATTCTCTTGACATTAATGCATGTTTATTTATAAGCAACGAAAAATGATTGAAAATAAAAAATGTCAAGTAATGAATTATGTGAAATAGACATATTGAAAACGTGAAATGATATAAAACCACATACAAAAAATAATCACAGCTTTTTTTTTTTTTTTTTAAATAGATGCCTGATTGCTTTAACATTCCCCCTGAAGGTTTTCCTTCAGCCTCGAAGGATAAATTACACAAAAGGGACAAGTTTTCATGAATCTGTAGGCTGACACTTTTATAATAAAAAGTGAGAAATGTTTAAATAATACTAAGGATTGATCAGAGTGACAGAAAACCAGGAGACTAGACAGGGAAGGTTGGTGTGCCATCCTTAATTTGTGTATGCAGAGATCAGGAAATTTAAAACTAAAAACTACATTTTGCTGATGGAAGTTGCTTGTAAAGAGTAGCCCTTCTGGATAAGGGTGCTGCTGGTGCTGCTGCTAAGTCGCTTCAGTCATGTCCGACTCTGTGCCACGCCATAGACGGCAGCCCACCAGGCTCCTCCGTCCCTGGGATTCTCCAGGCAAGAACACTGGAGTGGGTTGCCATTTAGGCTTTCTTAAGATCTTATCTACTGAGTTGATTAATTGACTGCTTGGTATATCAGTCAGATCAGATCAGATCAGTCGCTCAGTCATGTCCTACTTTTTGTGACCCCATGAATCGCAGCACGCCAGGCCTCCCTGTCCATCACCAACTCCCAGAGTTCACCCAGACTCACGTCCATCGAGTCAGTGATGCCATCCAGCCATCTCATCCTCTGTCATCCCTTTCTCCTTCTGCCCCTAATCCCTCCCAGCATCAGAGTCTTTTCCAATGAGTCAACTCTTCACATGAGGTGGCCAAAGTACTGGAGTTTCAGCTTTAGCATCATTCCTTCCAAAGAAATCCCAGGGCTGATCTTCAGAATGGACTGGTTGGATCTCCTTGCAGTCCAAGGGACTCTCAAGAGTCTTCTCCAACACCACAGTTCAAAAGCATCAATTCTTCGGTGCTCAGCCTTCTTCACAGTCCAACTCTCACATCCATACATGACCACAGGAAAAACCATAGCCTTGACTAGACGGACCTTTGTTGGCAAAGTAATGTCTCTGCTTTTGAATATGCTATCTAGGTTGGTCATAACTTTCCTTCCAAGGAGTAAGCGTCTTTTAATTTCATGGCTGCAGTCACCATCTGTAGTGATTTTGGAGCCCAGAAAAATAAAGTCTGACACTGTTTCCACTGTTTCCCCATCTATTTCCCATGAAGTGATGGGACCAAATGCCATGATCTTCGTTTTCTGAATGTTGAGCTTGAAGCCAACTTTTTCACTCTCCACTTTCACTTTCATCAAGAGGCTTTTGAGTTCCTCTTCACTTTCTGCCATAAGGGTGGTGTCATCTGCATATCTGAGGTCATTGATATTTCTCCTGGCAATCTTGATTCCAGCTTGTGTTTCTTCCAGTCCAGTGTTTCTCATGATGTACTCTGCATATAAATTAAATAAACAGGGTGACAATATACAGCCTTGACGAACTCCTTTTCCTATTTGGAACCAGTCTATTGTTCCATGTCCAGTTCTAACTGTTGCTTCCTGACCTGTATACAGATTTCTCAAGAGGCAGGTCAGGTGGTCTGGTATTCCCATTCAGTAACCGTATGCATATACTTCAACCTGGGAGTTAGAGATTTGGGGAAGGGCATTAGCCTGCATGTAGATTTAGCTCCTTATAGACATCAATTTTGTCATCTTTTTAAAATACTTATCTATCTGTTTGGTTGCACCTGGTCTTAGTTGCGGCATGTGAGATCTTTTAGTTGTGGCATGTGAACTCATAGTTGGTGACATGTGGATCTAGTTCCCTAGATCAAACCTGGGATCAAACCTGGGCCCCTTGCCTTGGGAGTGTGGAGTCTTAGCTACTGGACAACCAGGGAAGTCCCAACATCCATTATGTGTTAATGGTTAGAGAAATCAATGCCTAAATCATAAAGAGTGTGAAAAAGCCTGTGTGATAGTTGACCAAATATCTGGAACATAGCTTATAACCAGGAGTCCTAGTTATCCAGGAAAGTGCTGCTGCTGCTGCTAAGTCGCTTCAGTTGTGTCCGACTCTGCAACCCCATAGACAGCAGCCCACCAGGCTTCACCATCCCTAGGATTCTCCAGGCAAGAACACTGGAGTGGGTTGCCATTTCCTTCTCTGATGTGTGAAAGTGAAAAGTGAAAGTGAAATCGCTCAGTCGTGTCAGACTCTTCGCAACCCCATGGACCACAGCCTACCAGGCTCCTCCATCCATGAGATTCTCCAGGCAAGAGCACTGCAGTGGGGTGCCATTGCCTTCTCCCAGGAAAGTGCTAACAGTCATAAAACACAGGTCACCTCTTTAAATACCTCACCTCCACCTGCTTGTGTCTGTGTCTATATCACCTGCCTCCTATAAGGATGAGCCATGTACTTACTTACTGAGACCAGCCCCACCATTGTGCACAGTCCCACCAAATATACTCTCCAGAACTGCCCCCCTCTCCCCTGTATCTTTATTTCACCCTCTCTGTGAGATCATTGGCTTGACTATAAAACTTCCAAGAATTGCATCCTTCTGAAACTCTCCCTTGACTCCACCTTCCCTTCCAAGCTTCTGCCCATCTCTCTGCTCCCCTTTATAACAAAACTTCTCAGAGAGTTGCCTCTATCCAGTGTCTTTACTTCTTCATCTCCCATTTTCCCTTGGGCCCCCTCCCATCAAGTCTTGGTCTTCATCACTTTCAGACAGACAACTGTTGTCAAGACAAGCCCAGGCGTCTTTGCTGCCAAACCCAGCGGGATGTTCCTGAGTCTCCTGGCACTGCAGTTCCTCAGAACCACACACCTGGCCATGCCCTTCCACACTATGTCCTTTCTGTGGCTGAGTCATGGCACCGTTCTTTCTGGGTCCTCTCTTGTCTGACAAGCCTCTTCTCCTCATCTCCCCAACCTCCAACTTTGGAATACCCTGAAGATTACACCTGAGGCTTCTTCTGTATTTAGACTCACTCTTCTGTTGATTTAATTACATTGTCATGACTGCCAAATACTCCCAGATTAAACACTCTATCCCAGGGCCCTTCTCTGCCTCCTTAACATCTCCACTTAGATATCCACTTGTCATCTCAAACTCAACATGTCCAAAGCTAAACTCCTGACTTCTCTACTGAAAGCCTTCTTCTGCCTTCCCCATTTTAGGGAGCTCAACTCTGTCCTTCCAGTATCTTAGACCAAAAGTTTTGGAATCATCCTTGACTTCTTTCTTTCTCTCACACCCTCATCTCCATACCATCAAGTTCTGTCAACTCTACCTTCAAAATATGTCAGACACCAATCACTTCTCACCTGCTCACCACTGCTGTCCTGGTCCAGGTCCCTTTTGCAGAAGCCTCTTAATGAGCCTCCCTGCTCCCCTGACCCCCGTTATTTCCTCTCCTCAGTTCTCCGCTTCGTAGCCAGCATGATCCTTACAAGCAGTTTGTCAGTGAGTCAGGTCATGTGGTTCATCTGCATGGAACTCTTCAATGTCTACCACCTTAGAAGCAGACTTTAGAGGGAGGATTCTTGATCAAATGATCTATCAAAGAAGTGCTGTGAGAAAAGAAGGTCAGGGGAGAAGGGAAAGCAAGACATGGAAGTGGAGGAGGATATGAGAGAGTGTGGATTCAGGCAGTGGCCCACCCTCAGCCTGACCTGACGAGGGAGAGCTCGAGTATACCCCTCACCTGAAAGTTGTCTCTACAGTACAGGGAAGCTGGACTTTCATATTCCTCTGTCACTCATTTATCTGCTTTAGGCCACTCTTCTTGTGGCTCCTCCAGCAATCCAAGCTCCTTCCCTCTCCATTTCCCTCTGGTCAGATGTTTGTACCCAGGTATCACCACTCTGCTCCCTCATGGCACACTAGTCTGTGTTCTGATGAACCTTCTCACTGAGGCTTCCCCTGGCCATGTGTCTAAAAGAACAACTCCTTTCCCCTTTAACTTATTTTATCTTTTCCTTAGCACTTAGTATCTCTTGATATAAAAATAGATCACATTGGCCTCCCCAGCTGCAGTCAGGGGCTCTGTTTTGTTCACTGTAAAGCTTCTGAGCCTAGCATAGTGCCTGGCGTAAAGCAAACCCTCAGTGCGTAACAAGTGAGGAATAATGACGACATCACAGAACATCCTAGGGAAGATTAATGTCTGGGACACCGTGGGCCCTCTCTTTGGATAGGAAGGCAGATTTAGCTACTCTGCTTATATCAAATCCTCTACCTAAAATATTAGGAAACAGCTTCTTTCAGTTTAGTTCAGTTCAGTCGCTCAGTCATGTCCGACTCCTTGTGACCCCATGAATTGCAGCACACCAGGCCTCCCTGTCCATCACCAACTCCCGGAGTTCACTCAAACTCATGTCCATCGAGTCGGTGATGCCATCCAGCCATCTCATCCTCTGTCGTCCCCTTCTCCTCCTGCTCCCAATCCCTCCCAGCATCAGAGTCTTTTCCAATGAGTCAACTCTTCACATGAGGTGGCCAAAGTACTAGAGTTTCAGCTTTAGCATCATTCCTTCCAAAGAACACCCAAGGCTGATCTCCTTTAGAATGGACTGGTTGGATCTCCTTGCAGTCCAAGGGACTCTCAAGAGTCTTCTCCAACACTACAATTCAAAAGCATTAATTCTTCAGCGCTCAGCTTTATTCACAGTCCAACTTTTTCATCCATACATGACCACTGGAAAAACCATAGCCTTGACTAGACAGACCTTTGTTGGCAAAGTAATGTCTCTGCTTTTGAATATGCTAGGTTGGTCATAACTTTTCTTCCAAGGAGTAAGTGTCTTTTAATTTCATGGCTGCAGTCACCATCTGCAGTGATTTTGGAGCCCAAAAAATTAAAGTCTGACACTGTTTCCACTGTTTCCCCATCTATTTCCCATGAAGTAATGGGACCAGATGCCATGATCTTTGTTTTCTGAATGTTGAGCTTTAAGCCAACTTTTTCACTCTCGTCTTTCACCTTCATCAAGAGGCTTTTGAGTTCCTCTTCACTTTCTGCCATAAGAATGATGTCATCTGCATATCTAAGGTTATTGATATTTCTCCCGGCAATCTTGATTCCAGCTTGTGCTTCTTCTGGTCCAGCGTTTCTCATGATGCACTCTGCATAGAAGTGAAATACGCAGGGTGACAATATACAGCCTTGACATACTCCTTTTCCTATTTGGAACCAGTCTGTTGTTCCATGTCCAGTTCTAACTGTTGCTTCCTGACCTGCATATAGGTTTCTCAAGAGACAGGTCAGGTGGTCTGGTATTCCCATCTCTTTCAGAATTTTCCACAGTTTATTGTGATCCACACAGTCAAAGGCTTTGGCATAGTCAATAAAGCAGAAATAGATGTTTTTCAGGAACTCTTTTGCTTTTTCGATGATCCAACAGATGTTGGCAATTTGATCTCTGGTTCCTCTGCCTTCTCTAAAGCCAGCTGGAACATCTGGAACTTCACGGCTCACGTATTGCTGAAGCCTGGCCTGGAGAATTTTGAGCATTACTTTACTAGCATGTGAGATGAGTGCAATTGTGTGGTAGTTTGAGCATTCTTTGGCATTGCCTTTCTTTGGAATTGGAATGAAAACTGACCTTTTCCAGTCCTGTGGCCACTGCTCTTTACACCTAAGTTATTAAAAAGACACACACAGTGCCTGTACCACTATTAATTTCTAGCTTACACTGCAGGTTGGTGAATTGTCCCCCTTGACACTTTGCAGTTTGGACAGGAACTTCTTTCACATACACACAGTTCTTCTGGTGCCAAGAGGTCCTGCCACTGTATGAAACAAAGAAAGGACAAATGGACAAGGTTCCTGGACACCAGGAATGAACTGCTTCCAGTTTTGACATCTGTCCCACTCTCTTTCTTGAAACCTCCAAGATTCAGAAATCAATTATTAGGGACTGGGATGCGAAAACAGAGTGAGACTTTTTCTCTGTAAACTGAAGAGTCCCCACCCCGACTATCCATGACTCTTCCCAGAATCTTTTCATGTAGACATGACCAAATGTTAAAGAAAAGCTAACAAGAGGGAGCAGAATTTTAGTTATCATCATTTATAGATAAGGAAAAAAATTCAAAGCTTGAGGAATGCTAAAATAAACTGTAACAAAGCTTTCTTTCTGGATAACTAACATTAATAAGTTACCTTTGAAAGTCAAAAGGAGGACAAAGGGAGCACAGGCTACAAAGCGAGGATCACTCACTCAAAGGGATTCTGAGAGCTCCAGCTAGAAGCTCAGCCATGCACTCACATCCAGATAGATGTAGGAAGAAGCACATTCACACAGCCTTTGGGGGGATCTTCATCATGCTTTCATATTTTCCTGTTTTAAATATTGAATGAGTATTCCCACATACAGTGTTCCCTGTAAATTGGCTCCTCTCTTCCTAGAAGTATTCAATTCCCTAAAATGGCATGCTTAAATAAAAGAAGAAATGGCATGATGGAGAAAATTGGGACTATTGATGGCAATACCAGAGTAAAAGCATGACATTGCCTTTCTTCTGATATTTGGTTTATAGAACCTAAATACTTGTGTCTCATTAAAAGGGTGAGATGATGCTGTCTTCTGTGCTCTCTGCGTGTGTTGTCCTTCCAGACAGAGGCCTTGGTACCTGTTCGGCCTTGAGTCTGTCCAGGCAGGATGACTATGGCAAAACGTCTTGGTTAAAATAAACTAGAGGAGGCACTAAGAAAATTGATCTGTCTGTCTTGTGAGTAATAAAGGAACAAAGTACATGTTAGTTTGGGACAAAGTACCTGTTAGTTTGCTGGGGCTGCCATAATGAAGGACCACAGATGGTTTAAACCACAGAAATTTGTCATCTCACAGTTATGGAAGCTAGACAGTCAAAACTGAGGTGTAAGCAGGGTTGATGGCTCCTGAGGATGTGAGGGAAAATTGTTTCATGCTTCTCTCCTCACTTTTGGTGTTTTGCTGGAGTCTTTGCCATTCATTAGCTCGTGACAGCTTAACTCCAGTCTTCACTTGGTGTTCCCTCTGTGTCTTTGTCCCTGTGTTCATATTTCCCTTTTAATAAGAAACCCATCACATTGATCTATGACCCAACCTTGAAACGTCATTGTACTTGACCATCTTAGAAGTAAGATCACATTCACAGATGCTGGCTAACTCCCACATGTTCTGGAGGGTCCTAATTCAAGCCCCAGCAAAGGAGAGCAGCAGACTCTGGGAGAGAACTGGGATTGAACCTGAGAGACGTATTAATTCTGTTCCCCTCATCCTTAAATCTCTTTAGGACATCCCCGTCCATGCATCTATAAGACTATGGGAAGGAGTGGGGCCCACACTCAAAGCAAAAACTCCTTCAAACTCTGCATTCAAGCGCAGGTCCTAACTGGCTCTGAAAGCAATGTAAATAACTAAAAAATATCATGTTCTCAACCTCACAGGACATCTAGGAAACGGAAGTGGAAGCAGTAAGATACACTGAAGGGAATATAAACAGGGGAATGATGTGGCCTGATTGCTTTCTTTTTTCCTTGGCTTTTATTTTTTTAATTGAAGTATAGTGTAAGTGCAATGTTATACTAGTTACAAGTGTGCACTATAGTGACTCATGATTCTTAAAGGTTGTGCTCCATTGTAATTGGGCTTCCCTCATGGCTCAGTTGGTAAAGAATCCACCTGCAATTCAGGAGATATGGGTTCAATCCCTGGGTTGGAAAGACACCCTGGGGGAGGAAATGGCAACCCACTCCAGTATTCTTACCTTGGAAATCCCAAGGACAGAGAAACATGGGGTCACAAGAGTCGGACATGACTTAGTGACTAAACCACCACCACTGCCACTCCATTATAGTTATTATGAAATACTGGCTATATTCCCCGTGTGGTACAATATACCCTTGTAGCTTACTTTATACTTATTAGTTGTACCTCTTAATCGCCTATCACTCCCCCGGCTTCCCTCTCACCACTGGTAACTACTAGTTCGTTCTATCTGTAAGTCTGCTTCTTTTTTGTTGTATTTACTAGTTTGTGGTGTTTTTTTTTTTTTTTTGATTCAACATATAAGTGATATTATAAAGTATTATATCTTTCTCTATAATAGAGGACAGAGAATTAACTGACTTATTTCACTTAGCATAATACCCTCCAAGCCCATCCATGTTGTTGCAAATGGCAGAATTTCATTTTTTTAAATGACTGGGTAGTCTTCCATTGTATATATGTTCAGGTGGATCCATGATAAAGAATCTGTCTACCAGTGCAGGAGACACAGGAGACGTGTGTTCAAGCCCTGGGTTGGGAAGATCCCCTGAAGAAAGAACTGACAACCCACCCCAATATCCTTTCCCGGGAAATCACATGTACAGAAGAGCCTGGTAGGCTATAGGCCATAGGGTTGCAAAGAATCAGACACACCTGAGTGACTAAGCACGTGCACACGCACACACACACACACACACACACACACACACACACACACATGCACACACACCCCACATCTTTTTTATCCATTTATCTAGCTGACGGATGCTGAGGTTGCTTCCATACCTTAAGAGTTATAAATAATGCTACTGTGAATACTGGACTGCATGTATCTTTTGAATTCATGTTTTTTTGTCAGATATATTCTCAGGAGTAGAATTTAATATATTTTGCTATGGACAGATACCAAAACTTAAATAGGTTAGATTTAAGATTGTTATAATACAAAAGAAGTAACCTACAGAATATCAATATGTAAAAATAATTTGGAATCCTATGAAAACTGAGTCTCTAGCAATCCTAATTGAGATTATCTGCCTAAGCTGGGAAGCCAAACAAAAACCCATCCCAGTGATTTCCAGGGTTACCTTAAATGGACTCAGGATAAGTGAATTTTTAGAATTAAGCCCTTTGAAAAGAGCTTAAGTTGAAAAGTTAAGACAGTTTAAATAATTTCTTCTTAAACTAATGATCCGACTCAGGAGTTTCTCTTACACCAACAAGAAGTACCCAGCCGGCGACCCACCCAAGTCTGGCCAGCAAAGGTGCTGTGCAGGCTCCTGGTTTCATACCTGGCCTTTGGGGATAAGCAAATCTCAGCCCCTGTTCCAGCCTCTACCAGCTCTGAGCCTTGGCCAGGTTGCCTCACCTCTCCAAGCCTCAGTTAGCTCATCTCTCAAACAGACTGGTGGGTGCACAGCTCCTAGCATCCTGGTGGGATGAAACGAGATGGTGACTGCATCATCATAAAGTGCTAGGACCTTGCCCAGGGGATTGCGAGAGCTCAATAAACAGTGAGTATCAGTTTTAAAAAGCCTAAGAGTGTGGTTCTTCAGCTTCTTCAACTCCAACAGAGAAAAACTGTGTGACGTATTAACTTCTAAATCAGCACATGCTCGAACACTGCCTTTTGTGCCACTAATGAAAGGATGTGCCTTTTTCAAATGCCAAAAGTCCCACAAAGGAAATAACTGGAAATTATAGACATCTCCTCAGCGCCCCTCCCTTCCAAAAGGAGAACAGCTTTTCATTTATAACCACTGGACATCTTAATCCAAGAAGAATCCTCATCATATTATAGACTGATGTCATGGGAACAAAGCCTATTACGAATCGGTACCACAGTGCATCTTTCCTAGCTGTCCCAAATTTCAAAGGGCTAGATTACCCTGCTGTGTATTTCTTTTTCCAGTTCAAAGCTTGAGAGAAGCTCACAAGAGAAACTGGCCCATATAGTTCAACTAACTTTAGTGAAAGACAGCGTGTCCACTGGGTAAATACAAAAATGAGACCCAGACTTCCCAAGGCTCAGGATTTCCATGCTAATTGAACTGTCATAAAATATATACCAAAATAAAGAATGTTTTTATGTGTCATTCTTCATAACACCCATAGGGATGGATATTATCCAAAATTCAAGTGGTACAAGGACATTTTTTAAATAAATGGGATGAATTAGACATCAGTATTTCCTGTTATAAACATTTAAAGACAGTGCACTGTCTCCTTTTTCTGTCTTATATCTCCTCTTATTCTTCAGTTTGGTTTCAAATATATAAGTGCTTCCTGACTCCTACCAGTTCATTAATTATTAACAGAAGGCTATCAAGAACTCAAACCTCTGTATTAAGACAATATAGTTTACATTGGAATGCAAATACATTTCTTCACCTCAAAGAGGGCTTGTTTTATTGTCTCAGAATAAAAAGAATATGCTTTTTGTTTTTAGTTTTTAAATTTATTTTATTAAAGAATATTGTTTGCAATTATTTCTGCTATATAGCAGTGATTCAATTATATATATATATATATATGTATATAATAATCATTTTCATGGTCTTTTCCACTATGCTTTATTGCAGAATATCGAATATAGTCCTCTGAGCTATATAGTAGGACCTTGTTGTTTATCCATTCTATATATAGTACTTTGCATCTGCTAATTCCAAATTCCCAATCCATCCTACCGCATCCCTCCCCCTTAGCAACTGCAAGTCTGTTCTGTATGTCTGTGAGTCTGTTTCCATTTCATAGGTAAGTTTGTGTCATATTTTAGGTTCCACATATAAGTGATATCACATGATATTTATCTTTCTCTGACTTACTTCACTTAGTATGATAATCTTTAGGTCCATCCATATTGTTGTAAATAACGTTATTTCATTCTTTTTTATGGCTGAATAGTATTCCATTGTGTGTGTGTGTGTGTGTGTGTGTGTGTGTGTGTGTGTGTGTGTACAATGTGTCAATGGATACTTAGGTTATTTCCATGTTTCCATGTCTTGGCTATTGCAAATAGTGCTGCTGTGAACACAAAGATTTTTGTTTCTTTTTGTATTGTACTTTGATCTCGATATATGCCCAGGAATAGGATTGCTAAATCACATGGAAGCTCTGTTTTTAGCTTTTTGAGGAACCTCCATACCATTTTTCATAATGACTGCACCAATCTACAAAGAATATACTTTTTTGAGGTAGCATTGAGTTTGTTGAATTACTAGAAGGGCTTGGTTTCCAAAAGGCTTACAGAACAGTTTCCTTTGCCTGAACAACAATTGGTATTAATGTTTTCTGGTCACCTTGGGTAATGCAAAGACATTAAGACACAATGCTTGCTTTAGGAACCAATAAGTTAAGTAATATGGAGTGTTTAGAGACCACAAAGACAACAGGTAGTGTATGGCAAAGATTATTCCTATGCTGTAGTGGACAGTGGGTAGTATTCTGAGCCATGATGAAGCTTCAGACTTGGGAGTGGAAAGGGTTAAACATTTAGGGTTGTGGAAGAGTGAATGTTCCGAGCCATGCTGTGGATATGGATATGACCTAGATACAGATGGAAGGAGGTGACAAGTAGCCTGCCGTGGAGTGTTTGGCGGATGCCATTGATGTTCTGCCTTGTATGCTCTTGACCTTCCTGAGTTCACCCACACCTGTGGGAGACAACTCCTTACACCCCAACCCCCACTTCAGCTTCTTGTTCTCTCTGCTTCTCTGCCTAAGAGGAGAGTTGGCAAGCAGGCAGCAGGTTCAACCTAAAAATGTAAACGTGTGTATGTGTCAAGGAGGGTGGGTCTTAACGCCCTCAGAGTAAACCTCAACCCAGGGAAGATGGAGCCCACGAGTAAATGTCCTCTGATGTGGTGGTTCTGAAGTATGTTCCTCTTCACTTTCTCAGGAGATTTCAGTGGGATTGAGCCCCAGGTGCCCACAACCATAAGCCCATTGGTAACTCAGTGTTGACCTTCCTCCCTTCTTTCTTTGTGCTTCATAAACTAGATTCTCCCAAGTCTTTGTCTCAGCGTCTGTTTGGGGGGATATTGAGAAAGAATCCAATGGGATGAAGGATGATGTTCCATGATGTGGTCCCTGCAAAGGAATGGGAAACTTTCCCTACCGGGAAAGTTTCCCCTGCCTCTCAGTATCATCAGCGCTTCAGCCATGAACCACCGGCTTGCAGTTCCCCAAATGAGCACACTTGCTCACACCATAGGTCCTTCGCTGGTACTCTGCCCATCAGGAGAAATAGTACTCATGCCTGTCCACCTCCAGTTGGCCTATGCAAGTTGCTGTTTCTCTCTCCAGATTTAGACCATACATGGACTTCTCTGTGCAAACTCTCCTCTACTCCACTTCGCCAGTCTCTTACAGACCTGGGCACACCTTTCTCTTCATACCCATGATCTGTCACAGCATTTATTACATGATTTGTAGACAGCTGGTCTACCTAGCTGTCTGTGACTTAACTGAGAACTCCTTAAGGGCAGGTTGGGATTTCTTCCTTGTTTTCTCCGGATTCTTAGAACCTAACCTATCCAATACCGTACCATGGGTATGGTAAATAAACAAATGCTCAATACATTTTTTTTTTTTAAATAACAGTGTCCTAGATGACACCCAGTGACTCCTGGCTTTTTTATTTCCTAGTGAGAATTTCTGTAACTGGATTTTATTTTCAGAGAGCTTTGCCCTTATTCTCAGCCTAAACTTCTCAGGCCTGGGAACAGAATTTGGTTAACCTCCTAAACATGAGAGAAATGTATTAATCTGCTGAGGCCAGATTAATACTTCTACCCTCACTCCATTCTGGCAGAAATACAGAAAAAGCCTACTTGTGTATCTTCACTCTCACTGTGATAGTAGATCTTTTGGAAAGCTACATTTTCCCTTTTACAACATATTTTTCCATGAAAACCTCTTTTTCAAATTTTCCAGCTGCTTTTGTTCACATTTTAATGCCATTCACTTCTTTTTTCTCATCTCATCAATTTGATTCTTATAGATTTTTCCTCATCTTGCCTCTCTCCAGAGTCAGAGCTTTTTTTTTATTCAAGTCCCTGAATTCATTTCTTATTTGGTGCCTAAGTAGACTAAAAGCTCCAGCAAAGGCGAGGCCTCAAATGTTCAATTCCAAAATCCATCCACCAGTCTTTGGCTGGCCTATGTTGGATCCACTCTCCTGTTTTGGCCTACCTGTCCTGGGTCCCACCTTTGTTTTGGAATCTTTCTTTTGCTTTGTTCCCCCTTTCCTTTTCTCTCTGCCCTTACATGTAGGATCCCCAGTGTCACTTTCTCAGTCTCCGCTTCTCACTCTCCAACAGCTCCTGCACGCTTTCAGTGCTTTCACTGCCCCTGCCACCAGTCAGCTCCCTTTATTGTCTCTAGCTCTAAGCTTTTCAACAAAATCCAAGTTCTGCCACCCACTTTGCTCTTGAGTGTCTGCGCTCTGTTCTGTGAATGACTCCAATTGATATTAAGAATGAAATCCATCTTCCTTCTTTTCTAGCTTCTACTTTCTTGATCACAACCATTGTAGTCACTGCTGATTCTTTCCCTCTGTTTCCGCTCAGAGTCAATCAGATACAAAGTCATAAAGAACTTACCTCCAAAAGATCTACTACATTCAGATAAACTGCTCCGTTCTTACCACTGCTGCCATCTTTACAGGCTTCCCTGAACCTGGTTTGGAATCACTGCAGTAGCTTCATAATTCATCTTTCCACTTGAATCTCTCCTTCATCAGTCTCCTCACTGTTTGCCACTAGGTGAATTTGTTACTGTCGTCATTCACAATTACATGGCAATGAGAGCCCTTGAGTGGAAGTCTAGAAACCTCAACACTGAACAACTAACTAATATCTTTACCCTCCAGAACTTCACTGCACCATATTTAAGATGTGAAAAATGGGCTGAATGATTTCTACATCTGTCTTGCTCTACAATTTTTTTCAGTGCATTTATTAGGATATAATTTACATACTTCATAAAGTTTACTGCTTAAAGTATATAATATTTCTGAACATATTCACAAGTTCTATCATCTAATTTTAGAATATCTTTATCAACCTTAAAGCAAACCATTAACAGTCACTCCTCATTTCCCCAGCCCCAGCCTCCAGCATGAGGCAACTGCTAATATATTTTGTCTCTATAGGTTTGGCTGCTGTGTGCATTTTATACAAACATGATCAAACCACATGTAGCCTTTTGTGTCAGGCTCCTTTCACTTAATGTTTGCAAGGTTTATCCCTGCTGTAGCAGGCATCAGTTCAGTTCGGGCACTCAGTTGTGTCTCTTTGCGACCCCAAGGACTGCAGCACACCAGGCTTCCCTGTCCATCACCAACTCCTAGAGCTTACTCACACTCATGTCCATAGAGTTGGTGATGCCATTCAACCATCTCATCCTCTGCCATCTCCTTCTCCTCCTGCCTTCAGACTTTCCCAGCATCAGGGTCTTTTCCAATGAGTCATTTCTTCGCATCAGGTGGCCAAAGTATTGGAGTTTCAGCTTCAGCATCAGTCCTTCCAATGAATATTCAGAAGTGATTTCCTTTAGGATGGACTTGTTGGATCTCCTTGCTGCCCAAGGGACTTGCAAGAGTCTTCTCCAACACCACAATTCAAAAGCATCATTTCTTCAGTGCACAGCTTTCTTTATACCCCAACTCTCACATCCATGCATGACTACTGGAAAAACCATAGCTTTGACTAGACAGACCTTTGTTGGCAAAGTAATGTCTCTGCTTTTCAATATGCTATCTAGGTTGGTCATAGCTTTTCTTCCAAAGAACAAGTGTCTTTTTATTTCATGGCTGCAGTCACCATCTGCAGTGATTTTGGAGCTTCCAAAAATAAAGTCTATTACTGTTTCCATTGTTTCCCCATCTATTTGCTATAAAGTGATGGGACCAGATGCCATGATCTTAGTTTTCTGAATGTTGAGCTTTAAGCCAACTTTTTCACTCTCCTCTTTCACTTTCACCAGGAGGCTCTTTAGTTCTTCACTTTCTGCCATAAGGGTGGTGTCATCTGTATATCTGAGGTTGTTGATATTTCTCCCGGCAATCTTGATTCCAGCTTGTGCTTCTTCCAGCCCAGCATTTCTCATGATGTACTCTGCACATAAGTTAAATAAGCAGGGTGATAATATACAGCCTTGACATACTGCTTTTCCTATTTGGAACCAGTCTGTTGTTCCATGTCCAGTTCTAACTGTTGCTTCTTGACCTGCATAGAGATTTCTCAGGAGGCAGGTCAGGTGGTCTGGTATTCCCATCTCTTTCAGAATTTTCCACAATTTGTAGTGATCCACACAGTCAAAGGCTTTGGCATAGTCAATAAAACATAAGTAGATGTTTTTCTGGAATTCTTTTGCTTTTTCAATGATCCGTCGGATGTTGGCAATTTGATCTCAGGTTCCTCTGGCTTTTCTAAATCCATCTTGAACATCTGGAAGTCCATGGTTCACATAGTGTTGAAGCCTGGCTTGGAGAATTTTGAGCATTATTTGCTAGCGTGTGAGATGAGTGCAATTGTGTGGTCATTTAAACATTCTTTGGCATTGCCTTTCTTTGGGATTGGAATGAAAATGGACCTTTTCCAGTCCTGTGGCCACTGCTGAGTTTTCCAAATTTGCTAGCATATTGAGTGCAGCACTTTCACAGCATCATCTTTTAGGATCACATTTTTATGGCTGAATAATATTAAATTTATAGATATCCACACTTTATTTATCCATTAATCAGCTGATGGACATTTTTATTTTTGCTTTTTGGCAATTAAGAATAATATTGCTGTGACAGATGTAAAATTTTAGACATTATTCTTATCATAGCAAGAGAGAAACGGAGTAATATTCCATTTTTCATTATTCTCTACAGATAAGCTGTAAAATACTATTTTCACACTGGGATGGGGAACTCACAAAGGAAAAATCTACTGACAAAAGTCTGAGAAGGTGTCTCACCCCCCACACATGAAAAAAAACACTTGAAGAAGTTTGTTACTGCTTTCAACTGTGTAGCCATGTCTATTAAAAGCCACTTGTAAATAGCTAACTTCAGCTCTGGCATGCCATAGATTAGCCATATTTGTTTTCCAGGGAAGATTATAAATAGAGGGGGAAGGGGGGAGTGAAACAGAATGTATTTTGCAAATGAGCCCAGATGGAAAACTAACAGATGGCCATGCACTGTATTTTGTGTGTTCAGACCTACATTTAAATTAAAAATTTTCATAATTATGATTAACGTCTGTAGCAACACTAGTTTTCCTGTGGTGGCATCATATATCATGTATTGGAGGTATTGAATAGAACATTTGCATGAAAAGGTTGCAGACTTTATACAAATTTTGGTACTTGCCTGCCCTACACTTAAGAAGGAAACAAAACAAAACCTCACTCAGCAACGACAGAAAGTGCTGAGAAAACTTCAGTGCAAGTGGACTTTCTATAATAAGCCCGTCTGCCGCCATCTGGCTTTTCCTCCCATGTTAAAACTCAAAGCCAGTCATTCTGTGCAGAGGGGAAAATAATGGGCCCTTATTTGCATGGCTATATTTTTTTTTAGATTCTGATGTGAAGATTTTTCTTCGGGATCACATGCAGTTTTTGATTTTCATCAACATAAGCATTATTTATTTTCTAATGGTATCTCTCTCATCTTATATGTTACGCAGCTTCATTTCATTTGCTTCTATCCTTTTCCCCTTGCCCTTGGTGACTCCGTGTCTTCTTACTTTCCCAGTCTTCTTAGAAGTGGGCAGTGTTGAGGAAGGTCTATGAAATTTCGGTCCTCACAGAATCAGGACTCGGGAGTCTGCACAGTAAAGCCCGACTCACTCTTTCTAGAGCTTTTGGTCAATTGGGTGGACATTGTGCAGACTCAGATTCTAGATGTATAAAATGGGGGACTCTCACTTCTCTTCATGAAGTGTCTAATCTACTCTCTGTTTTTGGTCTGCCATGGTGCTCTGCTCTGGGATGTATCCAGGCTGCCTCGCATTTGGGTGGTTCCTTATTCTTGCCTTCTGCTCCTCTGACATACTCTTCACCTCATGTTGGATTTTTACCTCTATCACAATGTCACAACTTGGCCCATTTTTGACTTACAACTCTGTCTGAATGTTGACATTTTGCCTTGAGCCAATTATTCCTCCCCCGGCATAATATTTGTTTCCATGTATGAGAAATATCATACCTGTTGTGCTTGTTACTTGACTCCAACACAACACAGTCCTCAAGGTGACTCCTCCTAGGTCCTCTAATGGCCAGGCTCCCCTCTAGTGGAGCTCCAGCTGGACAGACCAATTGATGTATTTCTCTAGGATGCCACTGACAACGGCAAGTCTACACATAGGAGGGTATTTTTATTTACTGATTCCCTACAGCTGCTTCATTTTGACCAAAACAGCAAATAATATTGACAAACATTCTGAATTCTTGTGGTGGTAAGACCCAAGGTTTACAGTTGGGACACTAGTTCATTTATATTAACAACATCCACGGAGTCTGAAAAGTGGAGTTGAAGAAACTTATTTTAGGTAATTTTCAGCTTTTCAAGAAGTCATGTGAAAGGGTGGAGGTAGTGATGGGGAATAAAACCATGTAGTGGTGGTCCAGCCCTTTGATTTATGCTTTCTGATTTTGCATTAGAAATTTTATTCTCTAAACACACTAGTGAGAAGAGAGTGTAGGTAGAGATGGGCGTGTGGACAGCAAGACTGCTTTAGGATATTTAACATGCGATTTGGAAAAGTTAAGCCAAAGTTTTGAAAACAACATCATCTTCTCCCTTTTCCAGATTCTCAGGACAAGTCTGAGGACCTGAAAAGGATAAATGAGAGGGCCTCAACAGCAGCTGCCCATTTATAAGTCAAATCAGCACCTTTGTTCTATGAATATTTTAAAATATCATATGTGCCTATACATTGGAGAAGGAGCATATTATTATGCCAAAAAAAAAAAGAAGTCTCAAAAGAGCTGCTGAGCACTTAACAACATCACTAATTACTTGTATAATGTTTGGCAAACAGTCAAAACCAGAATTTTTTTCTAGTAAACATATTTTTACACATTTGTCCTCCCTACAAAAATAACCAGTTGAGATGCATATATTTTCACTTGCACATGTTTGCATTGCTGAGGCGTAAACCAATCCTCCCTTAAAAGGTTCATTTCAAAGTTATTAGCTAATTCATAAGCCCAGCAAACCTGGGGGCCTGTGAGCATATGCTTTGCATTGAAACACCAACTTGATAATCAAACAAGGAGCAATCTAATATGAGCTTTCAAGGCAGGTGAATTTGACTGTAAATCATGGTCCTGCACATAGGCTTGTATTTTCTATTCTTAATTACATCTGTGCAGATCTCCATTTGTTTATGGTTGCCTAATACATCGAGTGGGCTATTTGCATTCCCAGAGGCACGTTACCGTGGTGTGCACTTCTCTGAAAGAAAAAAAAAAAATTTGCTCAACCATTAATTCTAATATTAAGTACAAAAAAAGATATAGAAGTAAATGCTCTTCAATTCAGCAAATGCTTGTGGAACACCTATGCACAGAGCTGATAGGAAACCATAGGAAATCCATTTCACCTAAACTCATTGAAGCTCAATCTCCTCATCTATAAAATGGGAGTAATAGCAGGGAAAAAAAGAAGTATTCATTTAAGTGCTATATGAATATGAGTAAGAGGTAGTAAATTGCAATCCAATACTTTATCAGCATCACTTAATTGCAGGTATTTTTCTGTGAAAGACTTTGTGAATGTGATGGGAGCAAACACAGAAGGCAGTTGCTTTTACATTCAAATCACCTACTTTGTTTTACTTTTATCCATCTTATATTATCTGAGAAAGGATTTATGGTGACCAGTACCAGTTGGTCGTGTGTGTGCGGTATCAGCAATATGACTTGGGAACATGTCTTTATCTGGGAGATGCTATCAGTTTGTGAAAACAGAAGGAAAGCCGGGGGCTGACTAGCTCTACATAAGCTTGTTATTAGTTTTGTCTAGTCACTAAGTCATATATGACTCTTTGTGACTCCACAAACTGTAGCCCACCAGGCTCCTCTGTCCATGGGGTTTCCCAGGCAAGAATATTGAAGTGGGTTGCCATTTCCTTCTCCAGGGGATCTTCCCAACCCAGGGACCAAACTCATGTCTCTTGTTGGCAGGCGGATTCTTTACCACTGAGCCACCTGGGAAGCCCATGTAAGTTTAAGGAAAGGTTTATAAAAAGAAAAGACAGCTTTCATGTTGCTTCTAGGTGACTCTATGGGTTTCCTCAGATAAGAAAGCAAAGAACACCAACAGATGACTCCCACGGGATTGAAAATGGCATGTCTAAATGTAGCCTCTCTCGGATTGTATCTGCCTGAAAAATGGAAATCTACATGTCCTACCTACCACACAGCATCCTTGTGAAGATCCAAAACCCATACCATTTGTCAAAGCTCTTCATAAATACCGACCAACCAGGTCTTTGTTATCTTTCTGTAAATCTGAGTTTAGGAGATGAGAAACTGCGTATTAAGGAGCATCAGTAAATATCCTTCCTCAGAGGAATGGGAATGAATGAATAACCCGAGAGACATCTTAAGCTCCACCTAACTTTGACATTTACATCCTAATTATTGTCGATGTTGTCTCCTCATGGCCATCTGAGTAGTGAGGGTGATGTAAAATGGCAAGATTGAAGCCGGATCATGCCTGTCAGAAACAGAACAAGAAAGGAAAAGGAAGTTGTCCGAGTCAGTTCAGACCTCCAGCCCTTCCTCTGTAATATGATGCTGAGTGGGATGTTCTCTGAGCACTCTTCTGACTCCAGTAGTCCCTAAATCAGAGAATAAGTGAGTGATGGTTTAAGTGTGTGGAGGTGAGTGATGGCATACTAACATCACGGGGACTGTCTCTTCATTATCATGAGGGGTGAGCATTAGAAGATTCTCTAACACAAGGCAGTTGGAAGCTGTGCTCTATGGCCTGAGGGTCACCTTCTCAGATGGCCACTGAGGGTCAGAGAAGCTTGTTCTGAAAAGCCAGGTCTTCTGTAGCCCCTGCTCATAGGCTCAGAACCCGCCGTTCATTAGTCCTTTATCAGTGTCTCTGGTTTCCTTCATATGCACTGCAAAAGTGTGATTTCCCCAGGTAACCCCAGTCACTGCAGTGACAGAGAATCATATTTGCAATAGCCTTTCAAGAGTGTTTCAGATTAGAAGTGACCACAATTTATGGTCTCAGAAGCCACAGGCAGTTGACTGTCTCTTATTAAGAATCTCGCTTGAGAAAAGCCAGTAAATACTTCCATATCCTTTTTCTTTTTCCCGTGTTTCTCTCATCTGTCCATATTCTTTCCTTTATTCACTCACTCATTAACTTATTAAATAATTCCTTTATTAATTTTCTTTCTAAAGACCCATTTGCTGTTGAAACCTCAGTCAGGTTAGTAATTGCTGATGGACTGGAGCCCTGGGCCATTTTAGGAAAATGGTCCCCAAAGTGGCTTGCTCTTGCCAGAATATAAAGTCCTAATTAGAAGTGTAATTCTGAATTGAGCTGAAGACAAAGATGTGGGTAAGAACACTATTCCTTTTGAGAACCAAGAGGTTAAATAACTTGCCTAGAGTCCCTGTAAGTGGCTGGGTTGGAATTCAAACCCCAGCCTTCCTGACACCAGATCCCATATTTTTCCAGGAACCCTCACCATCAACAGGGATGGAAATTGTTCAGAAAAGCAGCCACTCACTCAGCGTTTCCCTCCTGCCTAAAGAGTTTCCAAAAGGCTCTGCATCCTTGTGCTTTTTAATCCTGGGGATACTCTTCATGACTGAATCAATGCAGCAGGAACTGAATCTTAGGTCCCAACCTGCTGGCCTCAGCATCTTTATAAGCACCCCCATTCTATAGTCATTCCATTACATGGTCAAGATTGAACATTTCTCTACCTTTTATATTCAGGATAAGTTTATTTCCTGGGAGATCATGATAAAGAGGTGTCATACAATATAACGAGTTTGATGCACTTAGTACTTGGAGGGTTTGTAGAGCTGGATATGCATGTCCCTAGAGTTTCCCTCTCTGAAGGCCTCATTTCTTGGGTGATCTTGGCAGTGGCAGCAGAAACCCTCACAGCAAAACGCAGGAAATCCTTCCATTAATATCAAGTAGCAGAACCAAAGATGCTTGCTAGTAGCCCTGTGTGTTGGAGAAGGCAATGGCACCCCACTCCAGTACTCTTGCCTGGAAAATCCCATGGATGGAGGAGCCTGGTAGGCTGCAGTCCATGGGGTTACTAAGAGTCGGATACAACTGAGCGACTTCACTTTCACTTTTCACTTTCATGCATTGGAGAAGGAAATGGCAACCCACTCCAGTGTTCTTGCCTGGAGAATCCCAGGGACGGGGGGAGCCTGGTGGGCTGCCGTCTATGGGGTCACACAGAGTCGGACACGACTGAAGCGACTTAGCAGCAGCAGCAGCAGCAGTAGCCCTGTGTGCAATCAGGGCTGTGGGTTGTGCAGAGAAACTTCTATTTCTTGAGAATTAAATGGCCAGGTATCCAGTTGTAGTCTGACATTCACTAAAATAGGTTCTGTGTGACAGGGCTTTTTAAATGCTCTTGGGTGTTTTTTTGGGTTGCCCTTTCCCATTTTATTTTGCCAGAGATTGCTTTATAGAGAGAGTATAAATCTCAGATAACTGACACATGTGTCTGAGAACTCTCTCATCTCTTTCTATTCTAGAAACTAACAGAAAAGTTTCAGCTCTCATATGCTGAGCTTGTGAGAAATAACTTCAGTTAGCATCATGTCAGGTTTTGGAAGCTCATGTGTTGCCAAAGCTTTGCAGAAAAGAAGTAGGATGGCATTATGTCTTGGTTGGCCCTGGTTATGGTTGAAACATTCAAGCCAGATCCATGTGGCCCATTCAGGATGACAGCTCTCTATAGCTTCCTGTTCATATCTAAGTATCTTGGGTAAATATCTCCTCCATTTCATTCACCTCTGAACTTTGCTTACCAGAGACTTGCTGTCTGCATTCTACTCCTGCCAGGAAGCAGGACTGTGATGGTTACTTTTATGTGTCAATTTCACTGGAATAGGGGCTCCCCAGACATCTGATCAAACATTTTTCTGGGTATGCAAGTGAGAGTGTTTTTGGATGAGATTAACATTTGAATCAGTAGGCCAAGTAAAGCAGATTCTCCTTCCTCATTTGGATGGGCCTCATCCAGTCAGTTGAAGACCTGAATAAAACAAAAAGGCTAACCCTCCTGGAAGTAAGGGGAACTCCTCCTGCCTGACTGCCTTTCAAGTTAGGAAACAGCATTTGATTTTATTTGATTTTAGTTTTCTTTTAAAAAAATTGAATTATAGTTGACTTATAATATTATGTTAGTTTCAGGTGTATGACATAAATCAATACTTTTAGTTAACTATACAAAGTTATTATAAAAATATTGACTATATTCCCCATGCTGTACATTACATCCTTGTAACTTATTTCTTTTAGACATAGGAGTTGTGCCCCTCCCCAACCCATTTCTCCTCTGGTAACCACTAGTTTTTCCTCTGTGTCTGTGAATCTCTCTCTCTCTGTTTTAATTGTTTATTTGTTTTATTTTTCAGATTTCACGTATAAGTGAAAGATTATAGTATTTGTCTTTCTGTCTGGCTTTCCACTAAGTATAATAGCCTCTGGGTTCATCCATATTGTCACAAATGGTAAAAATTTTATCCTTTTTTTAATGGCTGAAAAATATTCCATTGTGTGTATACATCACATCCTCTTTATTCATTCATCTGTTGAGGGACACTTAGGTTGCCTACATATCTTGACTAGTGTAAATAATTCTGCAGTGAACATTGGGCTGCATTCTTTTTCAACTCGTGTTTTTCTCTTCTTCAGATGTATACCCAGGAGTGGGATTGCTGGATCATGTGACAGTTCTATTTTTAATTTTTTGAGGATCCTCCATATTGCTTTCCACAGTGGCTATACCAATTTACATCCCCACTAATAGCACATGAGGATTGCCCCCCATTTTCTCCACAACCCTGTCATATAATACATGGGGACTTAGGTTTTTATTTTAATGCTATTAGACTCAAACTGAAACATCAGCTCTTCTGGGTCTTCAGCTTACAGATCTCGAGACTTGTAAGCTTCCATAATTGTATAAGCCAAATCCCTTATAATAAATCAGTATCTCTCCATCTTTCCTATTGGTTCTCTCTGAAAATCCTATGTCTGAAAGACATACCTCTTCTCAGCTATTCTCTTGGAGAATAACAGTCACAGATCTCCCTCCTCACTCCCCTCTTCTCTAGTGTCCTAGGGCTACTGTAACAAAGTAACAAACTGAGTGTGGTAGAACAACAGAAATTTACTTCCTCACAGTTATAGAAGCTAGGGGTCTGAAATCAGATGTCACCAGGGCCAGGTTCTCCCTGAAGGATCTAAGGAAGGGTGCTTTATTGACTCTTGCAGATTCTGATAGAAGCTGGCAACGCTTGGTGTTCCTTGGCTTGCAATTGCATTAGGAATTTCTGCCTTTGTCTTTGCATAACTGTCTTCCCCCTCTGTGTGTCTAATTTCTCTTTTTTAAGGGTATCAGTTTTTGGATTAGGAACTTGAATTCAATATGACCTCATCTTAACTAAATACAACTGCAAAGAATCTTGTAGACTATTTCTATTCCCTATGAGAATTCTCTCTTATACAAGTATGCACAACACGCACCCCACCCTTGAGATAATATTCACAGAACCAGCTGTGATACATGCTTGTACATAGAATAGGAAGAATATAAAACAAAGAGAAATGATAGATGATAATTTCTCAAGATATTTTACTGATTCAGTGGTAAGTGTCTACTATTAGAAAGCATTGTACAGTATAACACTTATTTGGACATACTCAGAAATGACTCCTGCCACAAAAGAGGCAGGATGCAAAGGAGTCATATGATAACGTCCTTCAGTGCTGGGAACATAAATCAAGGTTCCGAGGCAATGAGAGAGTAGCATGGAAAGCTGCCACATCCACTGCATGGTCTGCCTTCCTGTCACCGTATCTGATTGCTTTCAGTGGCTCCTGCGGTTGCCTCTTCAGTCTGTGGCCATTGTAGCAGAGATGGTTTCACTAACCAGGAATACTCATTGAAAAGATCAACATTCCTCAAGAGATGCCAAATCAGTTCAGTTCAGTCGCTCAGTCATGTCTGACTCTCTGCGACCCCATGAATCACAGCATGCCAGGCCTCCCTGTCCATCACCAACTCCCGGAGTTCACCCAGACTCACGTCCATCGAGTCAGTGATGCCATCCAGCCAGCTCATCCTCTGTCATCCCCTTCTCCTCCTGCCCCCAATCCCTCCCAGCATCAGAGTCTTCCAATGAGTCAACTCTTCGCATGAGGTGGCCAAAGTACTGGAGTTTCAGCTTTAGCATCAGTCCTTCCAAAGAGATGCCAAATACTCTCTGCAAATTTATGCTTTTGGAGAGACTCTGCTCAGACTGTCCAGTTCTCTTCTGTTTTCTATTCACAACTCGCGGTTTGTGTTCTCCTGTCAAAACTAAAGTTCAGTATGATTTTTGGAGTTATCTGGATGTTTTACAGGGGTTGAGGGTCGTACTCTCAAGATACACTCACCTCTGGGAGTTTCCCAGTGGTCTAGTGGTTAGGACTCGGCACTTTCACTCCTGTGGCCCAGGTTCAATCCCTGGTTGGGGAACTAAAATCCCATAAGCCACACCACTGGGTCCCGCCAAAAAAAATTCATGAAAGATACACTCACCTCTCTGGTGCAGGTCCATCACTAAAGATGACTGAGAACCACTTTCATCTCCAAACTTGCCTTTTCCCAGCATCCTATTGGGGTTGAGCCCTTACAAAAGGCAAATATACACGTTAGTCCCAAATTCCTTAGATATCCCTCCCACTACTGCTATATTTAAAAGATATAACCAAACAGGACCTACTCTATAGCACAGGGAACTCTACTTAATATTATATAACCAAATGGGAAAAAAAGAGTTTGAAAAAGAATAGATATGTGTACATGTATAACTGAATCGCTTTGCTGTACACCTGAAGCTAACCTAACATTGCTAATCACCTGTACTTCAATATAAAATAAAAAGTTGCAAAAAGACAAATATAAGTATAAATAGAATAATTTAGTCCTCTAAAGCCAGAAAACAAATAATGTCACACTGATGGTTACACTTCAAGTTCTAATGTTATTCTTATCCACTTGCTCATATCGGATCACTCTTCAAAGCCACCCTGTCCCTCAGGTGTTTCTGGGAATCCACAAAACAGAGTATCAGACACTGCAGCAAGCACTTCTTCTACCCACCTCATATCCTCTGGACATTTCACTCCAGTTGTTAATGTAAGAACCACCTTTACAAGTAAGACCTGAGAGCATGTAGCCTCAGCTACACTAGAAATCTCATTTTCTGTCAGGGGCTTCTCTCATTCTAAGTATTTCTTTTATTATTATTATTATTATTTTAATTTATTTAGGGAAACATACTCCCAGGTGTAAAACCTGGGCTAGTGGAGGATGAGTGTCATGCATAAACACTTCCATCTTCTATGATCCCTCAAATGCCTAATTATAAGGAGAATTCTACATGGCGTTTCAGAATTCCAGTAAGATGGAACTTCAGCTACCCAGTTGGTGATCAGTTCAATAACATATCTTTGTACCAATGTTTCCACCCTCCCTATTCAATTTTTCCAGTCCCCAACACCTGTTCCCTCAGATTGCTGTACACAAGCCTTTGACTCAAGCTCTGCTTTCTGGGGCAAACACACTTAGGCTAAACACCTTGCTTCTTTGCTACAAATACAGAGTCACACCTACCATACTGCTTATCCTTACCTTAACTTCAGCTAGTCAAAATATACATGCTACACCAGAGCCTTCCTGAAGGAATCTCATTGTTGCCCCTGCTAATGGCATCCCACATAATGCTAATGCATCAGGGGTCTGACTCTTTGTGACCACATGGACTGTATCCTGCAAGGCTTCTCTGTCCATGGGATTCTCCCGACAAGAATACTGGCGTGGTTTGCAATTTCCTTCTCCAGGGGTACTTGCTCACCTAGGGACTGAACCCACATCTCTCGCAACTCCTGTGTTGGTAGGTGAATTCTTTACCATTAGGCCACATGGGAAGCCCATACAGATAAAGGCTACTTGTCGAATGTTTTCTCTCATCTCTCTATCATCTGCCCTCGTACCAGCCACCTCTTACAAAAGTAAACATACCAAATTCTTCACTTCTCTTTTAGTCAAAGCAAAAATTTGCATTCTACCAGTACACACAAATAATTATGCTGGACTAAGGGAACATTTCATGCACAGATGGGCTCAATAAAGGACAGAAATGGTATGGACCTAACAGAAGCAGAAGATATTAAGAAGAGGTGGCAAGAATACACAGAAGAACTGTACAAAAAATATCTTCATGACTCAGATAATCACGATGGTGTGATCACTGACCTAGAGCCAGACATCCTGGAATGTGAAGTCAAGTGGGCCTTAGAAAGCATCACTACGAACAAATCTAGTGGAGGTGACGGAATTCCAGTTGAGCTATTTCAAATCCTAAAAGATGATGCTATGAAAGTGCTGCACTCAATATGCTAGCAAATTTGGAAAACTCAGCAGTGGCCACAGGACTGGAAAAGGTCAGTTTTCATTCCAATCCGAAAGAAAGGCAATGCCAAAGAATGCTCAAACTACCGCACAATTGTGCTCATCTCACACACTAGTAAAATAATGCTCAAAATTCTCCAAGCCAGGCTTCAACAATACGTGAACCATGAACTTCCTGATATTCAAGCTGGTTTTAGAAAAGGCAGAGGAACCAGAGATCAAATTGCCAACATTGGTTGGATCATCAAAAAAGCAATAGAAAAACATCTATTTCTGCTTTATTGACTATGTCAAAGCCTTTGACTGTGTGGATCACAAACCGTGGAAAATTCTTCAAGAGATGGGAATACCAGACCACCTGACCTGCCTCTTGAGAAACCTATATGCAGGTCAAGAAGCAACAGTTAGAACTGGACATGGAACAACAGACTGGTTCCAAATAGGAAAAGGAGTACGTCAAGGCTGTATATTGTCACCCTGCTTATTTCACTTCTATGCAGAGTACATCATGAGAAATGCTAGGCTGGAAGAAGCACAAGCTGGAATCAAGATTGCCAGGAGAAATATCAATAACCTCAGATATGTAGATGACACCACCCTTATGGCAGAAAGTGAAGAAGAACTCAAAAGCCTCTTGATGAAAGTGAAAGAGGAGAGTGAAAAAGTTGGCTTAAAGCTCAACATTCAGAAAACAAAGATCATGGCATCTGGTCCCATCACTTCATGGGAAATAGATGGGGAAACAGTGGAAACAGTGTCAGACTTTGTTTTTTGGGGCTCCAAAGTCACTGCAGATGGTGACTGTAGCCATGAAATAAAAAGATGCTTGATCCCTGGAAGAAAAGTTATGACCAACCTGCTCCTGCTGCTAAGTCGCTTCAGTCGTGTTCAACTCTGTGCAACCCCGTAAATGGCAGCCCACCAGGCTCCCCCGTCCCTGGGATTGTCCAGGCAAGAACACTGGAGTGGGTTGCCATTTCCTTCTCCAATGACCAACCTAGACAGCATATTAAAAAGCAGAGACATACTTTGCCAACAAAGGTCCATCTAGTCAAAGATTTGGTTCTTCCAGTAGTCATGTATGGATGTGAGAGTTGGACTGTAAAGAAAGCTGAGCTCTGAAGAGTTGATGCTTTTAAACTGTGATGTTGGAGAAGACTCTTGAGAGTCCCTTGGACAGCAAGGAGATCCAACAAGTCCATCCTAAAGGTAATCAGTCCTGAATATTCATTGCAAGGACTGATGCTGAAGCTGAAACTCCAATACATTGGCCACCTGATGTGAAGAACTGACTCTTTTGAAAAGACTCTGATGCTGGGAAAGATTGAAGGCGGGCGAAGAGGGGATGACAGAAGATGAGATGGTTGGATGGCATCACTAACTCAGTGGACATGAGTTTGAGTAAGCTTCAGGAGTTGGTGATGGACATAGGGTCACAAAGAATTGGTCACGACTGAGCGACTGAACTGAACTATGCATATAGGGCTTCCTAGGGGGTGCTAGTGTTAAAGAACCCACCTGCCAATGCAGGGGACATAAGAGACTCAGGTTCAATCCCTGGGTGGGGAAGATCCTCTGGAGGAGGGCCTGGCAACCCACTCTAGTATTCTGACCTGGAGAACTCCATGAACAGAGAAGCTTGGTTGGCCACAGTCCATAGGGTTGCAGAGTCAGACACACACACGCACATACTCTGCATATAAATTAAATAAGCAGGGTGACAATATACAGGCTTGCTGTACTCCTTTCTCAATTTTGAACCAGTCTGTTGTTCCACATCCAGTTCTAACTGTTGTTTCTTGACCTGCATACAGGTTTTTCAGGAGGCAGATAAGGTGGTCTGGTATTCTCATCTCTCTGCATGCTCACTAACATTTGTTATTTCTGTGTGGTGTTTTTTTTTTTTTTTTTTTCCTTGATGATAGCTATTCTGAGGCAAGTAAGGAGATACCTCTCTGTGATTTTGATTTGCATTTACCTGATGATTAGCAATGCTGAGCATCTTTTCATGTGCCTATTGACCATCTACATTTCTTCTTTGGAAAAACATCTATCCAATTTCTCTACCCACTTTTTTTTCCTTTTAAATTTTTATTTTTTTGAATTTTTCACCAGAAACATTTTGTACTGGGGTATAGCTGATTAACAATGTCGTGGTAATTTCACGTGAATAGCAGAGGGACTGTACCCATATTTTAGTTGAGTTGTTTGTTTTTCTGATGGTGAGTTGTATGAGCTATTTATATATGATGAATTTTAATCCTTTATTAATCATGACATTTGCAAATATTTTCTCCTATTCACTAGGTTGTCTTTTTGTTTTATCAGTGATTTCCTTTGCTGTAAAAGTGCCTTTAACTAGGTCCTTTTTGTTTGTTTTTGCTTTTTTCCCTTTATTTTAAGAGGTGGACCCAAAAATACTGCTGCAATTTATGTCCAGGAGTGTTCTGCCTGTTTTCCTGAAGGAAGTTTACCATGTCCAGCCTTATGTTTAGGTCATTAATCCATTTTAAGTTTATTTTTGTTTCTATTTTTGCTTTGCAAGTAAATTAATCTGCATCATTTTTCTAGATTCCTATATAAGCGATATTACATGAAATTTGTTTTTTTCTTTCTGACTTCCCTGTGTCTGACAGTCTCTAGGTCCATCCTTGTCTGCAAATGCCACAATGTTATATATGGTATTACAGAATGTTCTAATTTCATTCTTTTACATGTAGCTTTCCAGTTTTTCCAGGGCCACTTATTGAAGAGACTGTTTTTTGTTTTTTTTTCCCCCATCATATATTCTTATCTCCTTTGTCCAGGGGATTGCAAAGACTTGGATGTGACTCCGTGGGCATGCATGCATGAGTTAATTTCTGGGCTTTCTATTTTGTTCCACTGATTTATGTGTCTGTTTTGTGTATGAATTTTTCCTTTCCATGTTTATCAAAATTTTACTTGTATATATCTAAAAGTCTAGTTCTTCAGGTTGGTTACCAAAAGTAGCAGTTTCTTCCTTCCCCTACAGTTTGCCTTTTTTAAAGGTCATCTTTAAAATTTCTACTCATTTAACCCTTTTGCAGCTTACCTCCATATGTCTTAAAAATATATCAATAGTTGTTCATTTTCAACAGATACTATTATTTCTCTCTTTGTGAAATAGCATGAAGAGTTAGTTTTCACTTTAGCTCTAGAACTATCACCCTTACACATTTTTCCTTCCCCTCTCTTCTCAATAAGATTATGTCACAATTTATTTGTATCAATAATCTGTTTACTATGTGCAAATTTTATTCACAGCTAAGAAACTATGATAGGGTTGTTCTGCTCTGCACTACTTTTTCCTTTGCCTGGAATTAATGATTTTTTTTTTTTTTTGCTTTTTAATTTATCACTATTTCAACCTCAGACTTTGTGTCAGCTATTTAAATATACTATCAATCAATATGCACATGAGGCATTCTGTAAGTTTTGTCATCTTGGAGAATTCTCTCCTGGAGCCTAGTTGCCAATCAACTATTTGATAGCCATTCTATTTGAAATCTCCTTTCACCATCATCAGACTACTTTACCTTTCTCTTGTGTCACGTCTTCTGTTTCCTGTACTCCATGGTTTTCACTACTTTATTTACTCTCGTATTGGTGGAGGTCACTTCTAAGAGCTTCTTGAAAAGTCATTCATGGGAGATAAATTATTTAAGACTGTGTATGTCTGAAAAGAGTTTTCTTCTATCCCAATACCTGAGTAATATTTAGCTGGGTATAGAAATCCAGGATGGAAGTCATTTTTTTAGAATTTTGAAGGAATTTCTCATTTTATTCTATTTTCCTATACTTTTCTTAAGAAACGTAAAGCCATATTGATTGCTCATCTTTTATATGAGCCCTAATTTGTTTTCTTACCTGGAAGATTTTAGTACACGTTCTTTGTCTCCAGTGTTTTTAAGTTTCACTATTACTTTGCTGTGAGTCTGTTTTTATTCTAGATTCTCAGTGAGCCCCTTTAACCTGGAAGTCAGGTTCTAATTCTGAAAATTATGCTCTAATAGTATCACTAGTGATCCTCTTTCTTCGGTATTTTTTGTTCTCTCTTTTGGAGCTGTAACTTACTAAACCTCCTGTTCTGTCACCTATTTTTTTTTTTCTTTATCTACTATGTTTTTTTCTATCTTATTATCTTTTCAGGCTTTCAACTGAGTTTTTCATTTCTGCTATAATTTTGTATTGCTTGCCAAAAACCAGTGGTGTTCTCTGAATATTTTTTTTTTTTTAATGAAGCATTCTATTCTCTCTTTGTGGTTACATTATTTTCTATCTCTGAGCTTACTAAGGAAAATAATATTTAAATTTCTTTCTCATTTCAGTATTTGTTTATTCCAAGTTGCCTTTTTATATTTGTTTCATTGGTGTTGCCCTTTCTTGTTAGAAGCTTTTCTCTGAATTTTTGTAATTCTTTAATTATCTCCTTACATGAGAGTGAGAGACTGCAAACTCAATAGATTTAGAGTAACTCAGGTAGGGTTTGTGAACTGCAATGAGCTTGAGTCACAGTTGAGACTGTTGAGAGAAAACACTTTGCATATCCTGCCTTAGGGACAAAAAGCCTCATGCAAGAATTCTGGAACCCTGGTAGAGAAGATAGCTGGAAATCTCAGCATTCTGTAAGTATTTGTTCACTTAATTTCCTACTTTTATCATGAAACAACTGTTGATAATGTGGAGAAAGAAGCCTTCATACGTTTTTATGGGATGTAATTGCCAAAACTTGTAATCACCTAAGATATCCTTCAATAGGTAAATTGATAAACAAATTGTGGTACATCTATTCAATGGAATATTACTTAGCAATAAAAGCAAGTGAGCTATCAAACCATGAAGAAAAAAAATAATGAACCTAAAATACAGACTAATTGGAAGGAGCTAGTCTGAGACCTCTATATATTATATTTTATAATTCCAATCACATGGAATTATGGAAATGGACAGCAAAAAGATCAGTGGTTGTCAGGGGTTTGGGGAAAAAAAGGAAGGGATGTGTGAGTGAAGCACAGGGGATTTTTAGGTGGTGAACCTATTCTGTATGCTACTGTAATTTTAGATACCTGACGTTATACATTTGTTAAAACCTATGGAACTTTGTGGCAAAAGTAAGCTTTAATCTGTGAACCTTAAAAAAAATCATTTAAAAGAGCAGAGATCTCATGAAGGAAAGCAGACTGTGACAAGGAAATATAACTGTATTACAGCTGTAGGAAACAGCCTCACTGAAGGGAATGGGGGGATGTTGCTGGCCTAAGTTGGGAATGAATAGAGTTTGTTGGACTAAAGACAAAAAGAAAGTACACTCTAATTAATAAAGTTGGTTTCCATGAGGATAGGGCTTAACAAATATGATATATAGGTATATATACTAAATGTGTCTACTGGAATTGAAAAATTAAGAATTGTATGGCAGACAGTGTGAGCCAGGTTTTTTTCTGTTAAAATAGGAATCTACAATTAAGCAAGGGAAGGAGGCCAAAATTATCCATGTGGAAATGAATTAGAGTTTGAGACATTGTTATGTATATATATCCAGATTACATATGAAAGTATAGATAGAAGTTAATTATATTAGTTAGTATACATACGTATAGTCCTTGCTCTGTCAGTTGCAGAGGAGCTATAAGCAACAGTGCCCAGTAGCAACAAGTAAACCTAACACCAGTATCTTGGTTTCTAATATCATTGTTCAATAAACTGGATATTTTGGATCTAGGAAAATACACAAGATAAGCCCGGAACATATTATGGTAACAGATAAAAGCTGGAACAATTTGAGCCACAAAATAAATAAACTAGCATTGTACCATGTCCCAAAGTATTAAATAAATATCTCTTAGTTCATACCAGGTATAAATAATTGATAAAATAAATGAGGATGAAGAGACAAATCTCCCATGCAGAAGAATTTCAAAATAATTTATGTAGGTATTCCATCCTCAAAAAGGAAGACCATCACTACACTCCTTAAATGTGGCCTGCCCATGGTGATTTTCTTCCGAGGAGCAGGGTATAGAAAAGAGGAAAAGAGTACTTTACAGAAGAGAAATTTGTTGTACAGTCACCCTCAACCAGGTGATCAGGGTCAATATCTAGAGTGATAAGTCACATTGAAAGCACATATCTCTGTTATGATGTGATGAAATGTCGCTATACCTCTGTTATCATCTTCCTTTAAACCTATTATTCCAGTCTAGTCATGAGACAAACATTAAGAAAATTCCGTTCAAGGGACATCCTACAAAACACTTGACCAGTACAGCTCAAAACTGTCAAGTTCATCAAAACTAAAGGAAGTCTGAGAAACTGTCTCAGCCAAAAGGAGCCTGACAAGTAAATGTGATGTGGTCATCAGGAAGAAATCCTGGAATAGAAAAAGACATTATTAGGTGGAAAGTAAGAACATCTGATTAAACTGTAGACTTTCATTAACAGTAATGTTTCAGTTTTGGTTCAATGACTGTAGCATATATACCACACTAAGATGGTAATAACACAGGAAACTACATGAAGAAATATTAATATATAGGGATTCTCTGTATTCAAACATTATGCACATCTATAGAAATTCTAAAACATACTGTATATTAATAAAATTTAAACATAGAAAAAACTACCTAGTCTCAATCATTCTCCCTCAGATATTTCATATAGTAGTTTGTTTTTTATGTCTATAGACTAATTTGTTCATGCGCCTTAATTTTCAAATACTTGACATTACAGTTATTTGCTTCCTTATTTATTTAATCCTTTATAATGATAGATTATATTGCAATTATTTTACTTTATACACTCTCAAAGTCAACTGCAAAAATCTTTAAGAAGTTATCTCAATAAGCCAACCCCAAGGCCATCCATGCTTCTTCCTATTAAAAATGAAATACCATACATACTGTATATAATAGTGAAGGGAGAAGCTAAATATTTGATGTAAATATCAGCTCCACATTATAGCATTATAAGTCCCTATGTTTTTTAATTTCTTAAGAATTATACAAAAATAATTTAAAAGTTATTAGAATCTTAAGGTTCATTTTTTTTCTTTAAGGGATCTTTTCCAAATGAGAAGATGAAATAGAAAAACAAGATTAGGTTGTATCTTGGTGGGAGCAAGTAATCATAAGTAATCCTCTCCCAATTAAAATTATATCAATAATAGTTTTATTAACTTCAAAAATATTTACTGAGAACAAATTATGTATAAAATTGTGTAAATATCTGCTGCTGCTGCTGCTAAGTCACTTCAGTCGTGTGCGACTCTGTGCGACGCCATGGACTGCAGCCTACCAGGCTTCTCCGTCCATGGGATTCTCCAGGCAAGAACACTGGAGTGGGTTGCCATTTCCTTCTCCAATGCATGAAAGTGGAAAGTGAAAGGGAAGTTGCTCAGTCATGTCTGACTCTTAGTGACCCCATGGACTGCAGCCTACCAGGCTCCTCCATCCATGGGATTTTCCGGGCAACAGTACTGGAGTGGGGTGCCATTGCCTTCTCCCGTGTAAATATCTACTAGGCAACTAATTGATGTGTTTCACTTTTTTCCTTCCTTCATGTATCAAGTGGGTACTTATTGTTAAACTGTCATGTGAAAGCCTGGAGCTCAGAAGAAAGGCCAGGCTAGAGGGGATTTAGTGGTTTTCTCCCTATTAGTGATGTTTATAGTAGTGGAAGTAGATAATCTCTTCCACTAAATGCCCCTAGAAAAGAGAAGGGAAAGAATGATAAAGAACAGGAAGGTGCCAACAGTAATGTTTCATAACAAATCATCTCCAAGCTCAATGGCATAGAGTATTTCTTCTCATACTTATGAGTCTCCAGTCTGACTGAAGGTTGACACATGTAAGTTTTGTTCTGAGACTCAGGCTGAAGCGACAGAAGCTACCCAGGAGAACATCTTTTCAAGGCAATTACAAATGTACAGGCATTTGTTGTTCAGCTGCTCAGTCATGTCTGACTCTCTGCAACACCATGCACTGTAGCACAGCAAGCTTCCCTGACCTTCAGTATCTCCTGGAGTTTGCTTAGACTCATGCCCATTGAGTCAGTGATGCCCCTTCTCCTCTTGCCCTCAATCTTTGCCGGCATCAGAGTCTTTTTCCAGTGAGTCAGCTCTTCACATCAGATGGGCAAAGTATTGGAGATTTCAGCTTCAGCCTTTTGCAAATGCTTCATTTTTTATGAATTGAAATTTTGTGCCAATCCAATGTTGAACAAGTCTACCACTGCCATTTCTTCAACAGCATTTGCTCACTTTGTGTCTCTTTGTCACATTTTTATAATTCTTACAACATTTACAATTTTTTCATTGTTTTTAATATTATTTTATTGTTTTTAATGTTATGATGTTCTGTTATCAATGATCTTTAATATTATGATTGCAAAAAGATTGATGCACTAAAAACCTCAGATGGTGGTTAGCATTTTAAAATTAAGGTGCCACATTGGTTTTTCAGACATAATGCTATTGCACACTTAATAGACTCTAGTATAGTGTTATCCTAATTTTATATGCATTGGGAAACCAAAAAGATTTGTGTGATCTGCTTTATTGAGATACCTTCTTTATTGTGGTCATCTGGAACTGAAAACTTAAGTGTCTCCAAAGTCTGCCTATGTTAGAAGGCAAGCTAACTCTGCAAACACATTTCAACTACTCTTTGGGTCAGGTCCACTAAACATCAGTTCAGTTCAGTTCATTTCAGTTCAATCGCTCAGTAGTGTCTGACTCTTTGTGACCACATGAATCGCAGCACGCCAGGCCTCCCTGTCTATCACCAACTCCCGGAGTTCACTCAAACTCACGTCCATCGAGTCAGTGATGCCATCCAGCCATCTCATCCTCTGTTGTCCCCTTCTCCTCCTGCCCCCAATTCCTCCCAGCATCAGAGTCTTTTCCAATGAGTCAACTCTTCACATGAGGTGGCCAAAGTACTGGAGTTTCAGCTTTAGCATCATTCCTTCCAAAGAACACCCAGAGCTGATCTCCTTCAGAATGGACTGGTTGGATCTCCTTGCAGTCCAAGGGACTCTCAAGAGTCTTCTCCAACATCACAGTTCAAAAGCATCACCTCTTTGGCACTCAGCCTTCTTCACAGTCCAACTCTCACATCCATACATGACCACAGGAAAAACCATAGCCTCGACTAGACAAACCTTTGTTGGCAAAGTAATGTCTCTGCTTTTCAATATGCTATCTAGGTTGGTCATAACATTCCTTCCAAGGAGTAAGTGCCTTTTAATTTCATGGCTGCAGTCACCATCTGCAGTGATTTTGGAGCCCCCAAAAAATAAAGTCTGACACTGTTTCCACTGTTTCCCCACCTATTTCCCATGAAGTGATGGGACCAGATGCCATGATCTTAGTTTTCTGAATGTTGAGCTTTAAGCCCAACTTTCTCACTCTCCTCTTTCACTTTCATCAAGAGGCTTTTGAGTTCCTCTTCACTTTCTGCCATAAGGGTGGTGCCATCTGCATATCTGAGGTTATTGATATTTCTCCCGGCAATCTTGATTCCAGCTTGTGCTTCTTCCAGCCCAGCATTTCTCATGATGTACTCTGCGGAGAAGGCAATGGCATCCCACTCCAGTACTCTTGCCTGGAAAATCCCATAGACGGAGGAGCCTGGCGGGCGACAGTCCATGGGTTCGCTAAGAGTCGGACACGACTGAGCGACTTCACTTTCACTTTTCACTTTCATGCATTGGAGAAGGAAATGGCAACCCACTCCAGAGTTCTTGCCTGGAGAATTCCAGGGACGGGGGAGCCTGGTGGGCTGCCATCTATGGGGTCACACAGAGTCGGACATGACTGACACGACTTAGCAGCAGCAGCAACTCTGCATATAAGTTAAATAAGCAGGGTGACAGTATACAGCTTTGACGTACTCCTTTTCCTATTTGGAACCAAATAGGTTCCACTAAACATAATACTGACCAAAGCATTGCTCATCTCAAAGTCCAGGTGTATAGAAGTATATTCCACCTCTACTGAGAGTTGGCTACATCACAGTATACTGGACATGGTTATGGGAAAAGATGAAGAGCTGGGAAAAAGAAAAGGGAAATGAAGCACCAAAACAGAATATCGAGAAATGTCTACATTTAGGGATCAGTAGACTAAATATTATTTAGTAGACTAAAGTATTCTTGGGGCTTCCCTGGTGGCTCAGCCAGTAAACAATCTGCCTGCAGTGTGGGAGACTTGGGTTTGATCCCTGGGTCGGGAAGATCCCCTGGAGAAGGAAATAGCTACCCACTCCATTATTCTTACCTGGAGAATTCCATGGACAGAGAAGCCTGTTGGACTACAGTCCATGGAGTCACAAAAAGTCATATACGACTGAGGGACTAGGGCTTTCCTGATGGCTCTGCAAATAAGGAATGCGCCTGAAATGCAGGAAAACTGGGTTTGATTCCTGGGTCAGGAAGGTCCTCTGGAGAAGAGAATGTCAACCCACTCCAGTATTTTTGCCTGGAGAATTCCATGGACAGAGGAGCCTGGTGAGCTGCAATCCATGTGGTCACAAAGAGTTGGACATGAGTCCAACTTTCACTTCACTTCCACTTTTTCAGACTAAAATAATTCACTGAAGAAAATTAAAAGGTTACTAGTGTAAGTTTGGAGAAGGCAATGGCGCCCCACTGCAGTACTCTTGCCTGGAAAATCCCAGGGATGGGGGAGCCTGGTGGGCTGCCGTCTATGGGGTCGCACAGAGTCGGACACAACTAAAGTGACTTAGCAGCAGCAGCAGCAGTGCAAGTTAGGGCCAATTCACACCAAGAGCTTTGTTCTAGATTATTGTGTCACAAAGTTTGGCCATCTATCAGGTGATCTACAAGTAGTATGTTCTTTTCAAAGTGAAAAAAATAAGAATAATTTTATTCAGATATTTTTTACAAATTTGAAACATAAGGTAAATTATAATTTTCCATAAAATCCTATTGTGCTTTTAAATATCATTATTTTCTTAACAGGTGGCATTCATCTTGGCTAGAGTAATTTCTTCCTGTCAATTTTCTTTCTTTTTTTAATAAGCTTTACTAAAAGTAATTTACATAAATAAAATTCACTACTTTTAAATGTGAAGTTTAAGCAGTTTTGACATGTATAGTTATGTAGCGTTGTCATTGCCATGAGTATTACCTAGATATTGAACATTTGCATCAACTCATATAGTTCCCTTGTACTCCTTTGCAGTACAAGGGAACTACTCTCTACTCTCCCCAGGATCTGACAATTACTAGACTGACTCTCTGTCACTATGGCTTTACAATTTTTAGAAGTTTATGTAAATGGAGTCATATAGTTTTTTGGGCCTCAGTTAATTAATAGCATGATTATTTTGTGATTCATCCATAAGAAAATACATCAGTAGTTTGTTCCTTTTCATTGCTGAGTAGTATTCCATGATATGGATATACCATAATATGTTTAATCATTTGCCAGTTTTTGGTCATTAGGATTGTTTTCATTTCAAGGTTATTATTAATACAGCTTCTCTGTGACCTGGCTCTGAAGGCCATGCTATTAATCTTTATGGTTTTGTCTGTTCAATGAAGTTCCTGTGAATATTCATGTGCACATCTTTGTGTGGACAGATATTTTTATTTCTCTTTGGTAAATATTTGAGAATGCTATTGCTGGGCTATATGGGTGTATCCTTTGTAAGAAAATCCCACTGTTTTCCACATCTGCTGTATTCCCATCAGCCATGAGCGTCCCGATAGTTCCATACACTTAAACTTACATGGTACTATGCCATGGCACTTAAATTTTAGCCGCAGTATCAGGTATGTAGAACTATCTCATAATTGTTTTTATTTGCTTTTTCCCTAATAATTAATGAAGTTCAACAACATTTTATGTATTTATTTACCATTTGAAATATCTTCTTCCGTGAAGTTTCTCTTCAGATACATTGCCCATTTTTACATTGTTTTTTTCTCATCTTTCTATTTAGGAATAAGTGTTCTTTATAGAATTTTATTTTATTTATTTATTTTTTAATTTTATTTTATTTTTAAACTTTACATAATTGTATTAGTTTTGCCAAATATCAAAATGAATCCACCACAGGTATACATGTGTTCCCCATCCTGAACCCTCCTCCGTCCTCCCTCCCCATACCATCCCTCTGGGTCGTCCCAGTGCTCTAGCCCCAAGCATCCAGTATCGTGCATCGAACCTGGGCTGGCATCTCGTTTCATACATGATATTTTACATGTTTCAATGCCATTCTCCCAAATCTTCCCACCCTCTCCCTCTCCCACAGAGTCCATAAGACTGTTCTATACATCAGTGTCTCTTTTGCTGTCTCGTACACAGGGTTATTGTTACCATCTTTCTAAATTCCATATATATGTGTTAGTATACTGTATTGGTGTTTTTCCTTCTGGCTTACTTCACTCTGTATAATAGGCTCCAGTTTCATCCACCTCATTAGAACATTTTAATACAAGTCTTATCAGATAGATGTTTTGTATATATTTCACCCAGTCTGTGACTTGCCTTTTAATTTTTTTAACAGTATCTCTCAAATAATAAAATGTTTTCATTTTTATAAAATCTAATTTATCAAATTTTTATTTTTTGTAAACTTTATTTTGTAAAATTTTAAAAATTCTTTAATTAAAGGTCACAAAGATTTTCTTATATATTTTATTTATAAATTTTGTAATTTTCTCTAACATATAGATCTATTATCTTTTTCGATTTAATGTTTGTATGACTCGTGAGGTAATGTTTGAAATTTATTTTTTTCTTAAATGTGGACTTCCTATTTCAGTGCCATTGTTGAAAATACTATCCTTCTTCCTTGGTATCTTTATCAAGAAAATTGACCTTGTATTGGTGAGTATATTTCTGGACTCTCTTCTGTTACAGTGTTCTATATGTCTATCCTTATGCCAATACTATGCTTCTTGATTACTGGAGCTTTATGATAAGTCTTGGAATTGGGTACTTCAAGTCTTCCAACTTGCTTCTTTGCTTAATTTGTTGTTTTTTAACTCCAGATCCTTTGAATTTATATAAATTTTAGGATCAGCTTTTTAATTATTGCAAAAAAAATCCTACTGAGAATTTGATTGGAATTTTGTTGAATGGATAGATCATCTTAGAATTAAAATGGTAACATGGCTCCCCATTGATAAATGTCCATTTATTTAGGTCTGTCTTAAATTCTATAATCATTGCTTTGTCATTTTCAGTGTGCAAGTTTTACATGTATTTTGTTATAGTGATTCCTATTTTATTTTAAAATATTATAAACATTTTATCAGTTTTCATTTCTAAATGTTCATATTTAATGTTTATAAATACAATTGAATTTTCTATATTGACCTTATATTCTCTGTAAAATTTATCTGTTGGTTATCTAGTAGCTTATTATAAAATCCTTAGAGTTTTCTAGTCAAACATTCATGCTTTTTTTGTGTTAACATTTTTACTTCTTCTTTCCCAAATTTGTGTCTTTTTTCCCCTTTCCTTGCCTTATTGAACTAGCTGAAACCTCTATCCTACTGAAAAGAAGTGATGAGAGCAGATAGCCTTGTGTTGTTTCTGTGCTTGGGAATGGCATTTTAGTCCTTTCCCACTAAGTAAAATTTTAGCTTATAAGTTTTTGTAGCTTCCTTTTATCAGTTGATATAATTGCCTTGTATTCCTTGTTTTTATCACACTTGAAATTGAATTTTGGTAAGTGCATTTCCTGGATTTGTTAAGATGATCATATATTTCTTCTGTTTTACCTTAATGATATGATGATTACATTGATTATCTTTTAACTATTATTTGAGAATTGCATTTCTGAGATAAAGTCTACCTGCTTATGATGTACCATCTTATTTATATGTTGCTCACTTTGATATGCTAAAATTTTATTAAGGACTTGTTAAAAATTTTTGTTCAGGATTTTATATCTGTGCTCATGAGGAATATTAGTGTTTAGTTTTATTTTCTTGGAATGTCTTTGTCTAATATTCATACCAGAGTAATAATGGCATCACAAAATGTTAGGAAGTTTTTGTTCCTTGCCTATGACTTGGGAATTTTTGAGCAGAGCTGATATTTCTTTATGAAACATTTGGTATAATTCATCACTGAAAGCATCTGCACCCTAGAGTTTTTGTGGGATAATTTTTACCTACAAATTCAGTTTCTTTACTAGATAAGGGGCTGATTGGGTTCTTATGTCTTCTCAAGTGTTCTGTGGTAGTTTTGGTCTTTTGAAGAGCACTCCACCTATATTATTGAACATATTGCCTAAAATTGTCCATAATTTTCTCTTATCTTTTTAAAATATCAGTTCTTTGGTAATAATGTCTCCTCTTCTGCTCATGATGTGGATTATTTTTATCTTTTCATATCAACCCAATTACATGTTTTTATTTTATTAATATTGTCAACAGCTCTTGGTAGGCAGATACATATTATTTGTCTTTTTGTTCATATATATAAAACTGCAAATGTGTTATTATTACATCTTTTTTCACAAAATGGCAAAATAGCTTTAAAATAGTTCAGATAGTCTTAAAAGTGTTGCTGGAAATTTCAATGCAAATATTACTATTGAGGAAAAAATTATAAAATTAAGTAGTTAAAACAGTGTCTGTGCAAATATGGAGGATGAATTTGAATGCTAACGTGAATCTGTAAGTATCATGATTTTGTAAAGATAGTTAAAATGTATTGCAACTTGTAAATATAATGACTTTTAGTTGAAAAAAATTTCATATTCTTTAATTCATTGATACAGTATTTTTCAATAGTGGCTTAAAATCATCAGAATTTCAGCAGAGTATAAAGATCATAAAATAATTGATTTTTTCTAGTACAAATTTATACCTTTCCAGTTAGAACTGATGAATTTTGCTACTAAAGAGAGGTGAAATAAAACATATTCTAAATTTCTAAATTATTCTAAATTAAAGATAGCTATAATTCAAGTTATTGCATAGAGAATATAAAACAAGTTGTAAAGTTAATGATAGTATGTACAGAAGGAAAGAAAAGTATACTACTACTAAGTCACTTCAGTCGTGTCCGACTCTGTGCGACCCCATAGATGGCAGCCCACCAGGCTCCCCCAACCCTGGGATTCTCCAGGCAAGAATACTGGAGTGGGTTGCTATTTCCTTCTCCAATGCATGAAAGTGAAAAGTGAAAGGAAGTCGCTCAGTCGTGTCCGATTCTTAGCGACCCCATGGACTGCAGCCCACCAGGCTCCTGTGTCCATGGGATTTTCCAGGCAAGAAAAGTATATTAATTATCTATTGCTATGTCATAAAATAACCCAAAACCCAGAAACTTAAACCAACTTATATTTATTATCTCATGATTCCTATAGATCAGAAATTTAGGTGTTACTTACCTGGGTGGTTTTAGGCCAGGGTCTCTAAAGAAGTTGTAGTCAAGATGTCAACCAGGACTGTCGTCATCAGAAAGCTTGAGTAGGGACTGGGGAATCTGCTTCCAAAAGAGCTTACTTTGTCAGGAAGCCTCACTTATTTTATGATTGTTGGGTGAACTCAGGTCCTTGACATGTGGCCTCTCTATGTGGCCATTTGAGTGTTTTCACAAAACGACAGCTAGATTCCCCTGGAGCATGTGATATGAGAGAGAGCAAGGAAGAAGCCTTATTGCTCTCTAAGACCTAGTCTCAGAAGCCCTAACATATTCTATTTATTAGATTTGAGCTACTAAGACTAGTTCACACCAAGGGGAAGGGAATTAGCGTTGATCTTTGGAAGAATGTAAAAAAACTGATGGGCATATTTTAAAATCATAATACAAAAGCTATGGTAAAATTCATCTATAATCTAACACTTTGGGATTTCAGTATCATACTGTATGAAAAGTAATTAGTATCATGTGTGCTGTTAGCTGACATTTTGCTTTAAAGCTTGACCAAACCACATTTGGTATACAGATAATAATATGTAAAAAAAAAATATATATATATATATATATATATATAAGTGCTGGGATGACTTGTTCATTCATCGGTGAAAAGTCATGTCATAGAAGAGTTTTGTTTGTGTAGTGGATGATCACTTTATGCACTGTGGTATAGATTGTCTAAGAGTAAGTACTGCACATTACACCAGTTATATGTATAGAAAGAAGGGTGTTCACTACACAAAGGAAAACGTTGCTCTTATTTGCAAACTGCTTCATTCACAGAATACAGGTGACGGTCAACTACGTTATTTGTAACATTCCTTCAATTTTGAGAGAAATAGTGACATTTTAAATACAAACAAATTGCAGCTATTGATTGTAGGTCTTTTCAGCTTTTATGGCAAAGAAAACAGCAGCCATGTAAAATGTTGCTTTTCTAATACATGACGACACTTGTTGTTGAGGTGCTGAGGAAGTGATGGTTGCATAAATTTTTATTAAATGATGAATGAGATGAAAACATGTAATGAAGTTGCTATTTCTGTCCATAGTTGTTTCTATAAGTGACTTTCTTAAATAGTACAATCCAGAATGAAAGCTTAGTAGTTAAGACCTAGGATTCTGGAGTCAGATTTCTAGGATTCAAAACCCAGCTGGACCACTCACAAGCAATGTGATTTTAGACAAGGCATTCAATCTCTCTATAACATAATGTAATTATCAGTAAATAAAGTTTGTGAAAGTACCTACCTGAAATAATTATCCTAGGGTTTACATAGGATAATCCATATAAAATATTTATGCTGCCTGGCATATAGTTACCAGGCGATAAATATTAGATGTTTTAATAATTGCTATTATATCTTGATGGAGAAGGCAATGGCAACCCACTCCAGTACTCTTGCCTGGCAAATCCCATGGACAGAGGAGCCTGGTAGGCTGCAGTCCATGGGGTTGCTAGGAGTTGGACACGACTGAAGCGACTTAGCAGCAGCATTATATCTTGAAGGTATTTCTTCAGGAATGAAATATCACAAGTTTCAATCTACATATAAAATTTCTGAGGAAGCCATAACTGTGGTGAAAACAGCTCAGTCACCAAGATGTTGACTCTTTACCAACACTTAATGATTTCCTTTACTCATCTATAAAATAGTCTATAACCTATTATTGAATGTATTTTAAACTCATATATAAACTTCCATGGAATATGAAGAATTGCTTAGCTGAGCAAAATGCAACCATACGGTGGATTAGGAATACTTCATTGCTGTCTCCCAAGATAAATCACTCAGCTTTCCAGTTTTGCAGTAGGGTGTGCTCATTAACTTAAAGCAGAAAGCAGTGCTGTAATTAGTCTTTAGTATGGAATCTATGCCTAAATTCTGATCTGTTCAAGTCTGAGGCTCATAACTCTGTGTGAAAACCATAAACTATGAACTGGAGTTTTCAAGTTTAGCAATAATAGAGAATAAAATAAGATGGCTGGATAAGGAAACTAACCTATAAATGTAGCTGTTTTATCATTTAGCTGACTGTAAATGTTTTGATGAAATATTTCAACAGTATTTTCCCTCTCTCAAGTATGAAATAACTATTTTTAATATGAAAAATATTAGGCTTTTAAATAGTGAGAAATCTATTTTTTAAATGCTAAAATCAGTGCTTGCTTTGTTCCATGAACCACCCTAATGGGCATTGGTCACAAAACTAAGATCGTGAGTAGTCTTGCTTTAGTCAGAGCCATACAAGAGCCATAAAGCAAAAAAGACAATACGAGTGATAGAAATTTGGAGGAAGGAGAGAACACTTCAAGGAGAGGAAGTTAGTCACCAAGATTTACGGAAGGAGTAGGATCTGGATGGCATGTTAAAAGAGAGGTGGAACTTCAGATATATATGTGAAGATATATAAGTGGGGGATAATTTTCATTAAAAAAAAATGTAAATGGTAGCATGACAGTAGGAAGCCTTTGGGCATGTTAAAAAGATAGTCACTAGAACAGTCTAACTAAAACAAAGGAGTAAGGGATAAAAGAGATCTTAATTGGACCCACACTAACAACAAATGAGGTCCATCAAATGCTTGGCACCAACTCAGTCTAACTCACATGTTAAGGCACCCACTTATAGACTATATTTAGAGAGGATATAAGAAGAAAGTGGGAGAGAGAAAGTAGTCATAAAAGGCATTAAGAGGGAGCAGCCTCATTTCTTCGCCTTCTTTCACCAAGACACACATTTCTGCCCCTCTGAAAAAGAAACCACGCAGGGTGTCGTTCTCTGTCAAAAAGAGAAACCTTTCTTTGTATAATAAAAGTGGTGTGAGAGAATCGTTAGTTAAATTGTCATGGTGTTGTTTTTCGCTATGAAATGGCAGATTTAGCAGCCTTCGCTCTCTGTATTTATGACTGAGATGGGGGAGACAACTGAAGTAAACATATATCTCCGTGACTTTGAGTAGAATTCAAAAGTCATTTCAGCAGTTTGAGTTAACAAAATGCAATGCTATTCAAGAAATTAAGCAAGGGCTTTATTCAGTTAACTTCTCTATTAGAAGTTTTATCTGTTACTTAAATTTGTAGACATAGAGAATATCTGTTCCAGCAGCTGCTGTCTTCTTCCTTTGTCTTTCATTGCCCGACTACCTGACTTTATTTCTCTGTAGAGAAAAAGATGTGACCTTACTGGTTTACTGCTCCAGGGAAATTCATTCTTTCATTTTTGATGGGTTAACAACCATTAAAAAGCAGTGATTAACAGCCTTCCTCACTCCCCATCCCCCAGAACATGGAATTTGGGTGAGGCTGTAAATACTTATATACTTGGCCTCCTTTCCCTGTTTTTAGGGGAAAAAAAACATTCTTGAGAAAAATGTAGACTCAGAGAATCACTGTTCCCCAAATGACATGCCATTTTGGGTAGAGGGAAGTGACATGTCACAGGACACACGTGGCACATGTATGTAATCGTGTGGGAGAAAGAGGAGCTGGATGGTTGAGATGTGGATCCCAGGGCAGCGTGGGTGAGAGAGTGAGTTCTTTATGGCTAGTTGCTTAAAGATACCTTAAAAATATCAGCGTTGTTGGACAATAGGAGACAGCAGGGATCTTAATGAGTTTCTGTGACTTCCGTATCATGATGGCTTCTCTGCTGACCTCCCCTCTCTCCTGGCAGTCCACCTAAAGTAAAATGCTGGCTTTCCTTTACAGACAAACCAATAGAGTAGAATGAAAAAGAGACCACTATCAGACAACATATGTTAACAAATTTCTCAAGTCAGAAAGCAAATGGAAAAATGGCTATAGCTGAAAGAAGTAGAGAAAGTTCCACCTAAGCGTCTTGCCTAGGGTTTCAACATAGGAGGAAATTTTTCTTCTCCGAAGAACTTCCATGAAACTGCAGATCTGGCAGTAGCAGATATGGCAAACCAGTAGGATTTAAGTGGGACTGAAAGCAATGTGCTTATGTAAGAATATGAATTTTAAAAATGCCCTCCCCCTCCCCATAGGCAGAGCCAGCAGCCAAATAAGTCTTTGGCCCTAAACAAAAAATTAACAAACCCTAGAAGTCTTCCTTCTGAAAACATGGAACAGACTGTAAAGCATCTCATGAAGAATTAGGAAAGGTAGTGTAGATGCTGGAATTCCAAATGAGGACTCGTTTAGGCTTCTGGGGGATGCTCTTTCACCCCCTCCTCAGGATAATGCCTGGCTCCCTCCTCTTCACACTGTAGCAGTGTCAGGCCACAAGCCTCAGGCATACATCCAAATAACTTGCTGGGAGCATTCTTTCATTCGTAATACAAACTGACAACCAAGAACTCCTAGGCATTTCCCTGAATTTTATCATGAATGAAAAGACCAAATTAATAAAAATAAAAATTGACTGAGAGGAAACAGAGACACTTTAGGAAAGAGCAGGAGGCTATGGAAATAAAGGAAACAACCAGAAAATAAGAAATAACTCTCAAAAATTAAAAATATATAATGAGCAATTTCACTCCTGGGAATTTATCCAAAAAACTCAAACAATAATTCAAAAAGATACGTGCACTCCAATGTTCAAGCAGCATTATGTATAATTGTCAAGAGATGGGAGCAACTTAAGTGTCTATCAACAGATGAATAGATAAAGAAGATGTGGTACATATATACATAATGGAATACTGTTCAGCCATAAAAAATAATGAAATTTTGCCATTTGCAGCAAATGGATGGACTTGGAGGGTATCATGCTAAATGAAATAAGTCATATGCATACCTATAGCTGATTCATGTTGATATTTGGCAGAAAACAACACAGTTCTGTAAAGCAATTCTCCTTTAATTAAAAAATAAATTAAAAAAGCAAACTAACAAATATAGGCAAAAAGAAGCAGACACACAGATATAGGGTACAAACTAGTGGTTGCCAGTGGGGAGAAGGTGGGTGGAGGGGCCATATAGAGGTGAGGGACTGAGGGATGCAAGTGCTATGTATAAAATAAATAAGCTACAAGAATCTACTGAACAGCACAGAGAATATAGTCACTATTTTATACTAACTACAAATGGAGCATAACCTTTAAAAATTGTAAATAACTACATTGTACACCTGCATATAATATTTTACATGAACTATATTTCAATATATGTAGTTATATATATAATTATCAAAAAGTTGATTCAAAGGAGAAAGTAGAAAATAAAGGGAAGATAATCTCCCAGAACATATTGTAAACAGAGAAAGAGAAGAATTAATGAAGAGATGCAAAATCTGATTAAAAGAATTTCCAGAAAGAAAAAGAAGGGAAGAAAATGAAAGGAAGTACATTTACATAGAATTAGTAAGATAAGAATTTTCAGACCTAAAGAGAGACACATGACTCTTTCAATTGAAATACCTACCTTACATTGATATTTCCTCTCCTCTTTCTCCCTGTCCCTCCTAATCTCTGTCTCTCTCTCGCCCCACTAAATAGGTTATATAAGTTAAATCCTCAGTTATCATAAGAGGAAGTTCATAAAATATATAAAGTGGGAAAATAGTAGAATCAAAGCTAATGAGTTTTTTTCTTGAGAAAAATTTTGATTGGGCAGAAGTTGGATGGTAGACAAGCATTTTAGGTTTTGTTTTTCTGTGATGATCTATCAACTTTATTTCATTTTTTAAAAATCAAGCTTTACTTTCTTTGATTTTTAAAGATGTAACAAATATTAAATAAAAACTAGACTATACACCTGTTAAGACAAATAGTCAATTAAAATTATAACATGATAAAAGAAAAACTCAGAAACTCCCAACCCCTTTTTCTCTAACCTTTTCCCCAAACTTTTGCTGGCCACTTATTTTCATTTCCTTCATTTTAATTCTTCCTTATTTTCATTCTTCTTTATTCAGTTCCCCAGGGTCTCCCTATCTGCAATCTGACAATGTTCAGAGTTTGCACAGTGATCTAAGCCTTAAACTCAAGTTCTTAGGTGTGGAAAGAGCAAGCTGTGTTTGCTGGAGTCTTTAACATCATCTGACTCCTATATGTTATAAGTCAGCACTATATGACTATATGCTATAAGTCAGCACTGATGACATATTTAGTTCAGAACAGAAAAATAAGTCAGGGATGGCAATTCACATTATTGAATCACTCGTTTGGTGACAAGAGGTTCTTGTTCTGCTGATCTGTTGTGCTCAGGAGGGCTGTGAATTTCCTCAAATTGAACCTAATTAATTCCTTTTTTTTTTTTTTTTGGTCTATGTGGGAGATAGAGGAGGTCAGAAAGGTGACCTTCCCCAGGAAAAAGACCACAGATTTAAAAAAAAAATCTTACAGGATTCCTTGACCAGAAAATGTACAAGCACTATTGACAGGCATGCGCTCACTTAATCCTCTCTACAGCCTTCAAGGTAATGGAAGAAGACAAATAACATTTATCAAGCATGTATCGTGTTTATATATTTATCATTATTTCTCCAGTACACCCATGATGAGTTCAGTGTTATTATCCCAATTTTAACAAGGTCAAAAATATGGGATCATATTAGTATTTAAACTTATGTCTATTTGGGAGACCCATGCTTTTTGTAGTATGTGCCTCTTTGACTGTTTGTTTAGTTATTAGATAATAATTTTTTTTCCACTGGAGGAGAAAAGGGAATAAATTTAAGGGGAGGGGGAGTATAATGTTTTGCCATAATGATTTGCATAACAAGAAAGGTGACCTTCATTCTATTCTCAGTGCTCCATGGGTTTGAAGTACTCTGACATGAGTGCTCAGGAATCTCCAGCACATCAGTTTATACCCACTACTATAAAATAGGTAGCTAATAAGAACCTGCTGTATAGCATGGGGAACTCTAGTTTAGTAAATACTCTGTAATGGCTTATATGGAGAAGAATCTTTTAAAAAATAGTAGATATATGTGTAATTGGAGAAGGCAATGGCACCCCACTCCAGTACTCTTGCCTGGAAAATCCCATGGATGGAGGAGCCTGGTGGGCTGCAGTCCATGGGGTCGCGAAGAGTCGGACACGACTGAGCGACTTCACTTTCACTTTTGACTTTCATGCATTGGAGAAGGAAATGGCAACCCACTCCAGTGTTCTTGCCTGGAGAATCCCAGGGACGGGGGAGCCTGGTGGGCTGCCATCTATGGGGTCGCACAGAGTCGGACACGACTGAAGCGACTTAGCAGCAGCAGCTGCTATGTGTAATTGACTCACTTTGCTGTACACCTGAAACTAACACAACCTTGTAAATCAACTATACTCCAGCAAAAATTAAAAAAAAAAAACCACCTACATAAGTAAGCAGCTGGGAGATGGACAGACCAATGGTTTGCGAGCTACTGAAACTGCTTGCTTTCTGTGTATAATAACTTAAGTGTTCACACTCTGTAAAACTAAAGAAAGACACAAGGGAAAAAAGCTGTGATGCACTGAAGACACATTTCATTTTAAAAAATTCAAAATTAAAACTCAAGACTTCCATCTTCATCTTTGAACACAATTAAAATGGAGTTGCCAAAAACAGAAATGAAGTTGCCAAATGGGCCTGAAATCTCAATGGTGCCCTTTTAGCAAACACAGCAGCAACTGCCCCAAATACATTGCTGGGCACCTGTTTTGTATTCAAGATAGATAGTCCCTCAACTGCACTATCTTAGCTAGTTTTTCTTAAGCACTCTTGATCTTTAAGAAATATTAAAAGTAGGAGAATCGCTCTTAAAATCCCTGTAACATTTGGCTAAACACACACACAGGAAAAACCTTTTCAATTGATTAAATTCCTAATTTACAACTATTAACCCCAGGGGTTCTTCCTTCTCTTGACAAATTAAATGAATTTGGAGTCATGGAAGGAATATTTTAAAAATATATGTGTGTGTGTGTGTGTGTGTGTATATATATATATTTATGTCTCAGATTCTCAGATTAGGTTTATTTCATAGGCACACAAGCTTTTTGTCACTTTGGATGAGAGTATGGAAATTAAACTGTCAGTTGGCTTGTATATCAACCTCACAGTACCTGTAAACTTAAGTTACTGATGAGTTTAAAAACGATCTTGTCTAGCTTGTCATGCCAAGGATGCATCTTTTCTACAGTTTCTTAGAGATGATTCCTCTTGCTTTTTTTAATTGGAATGTATTAAACATATAACATTTAAATTTAAGGTGTACAACTTGTTGATTTGATGTTTATATATTATGACTGCCATTGTAGCAATAATTAGCACTGCTATCATGTCACATAATTATCATTTCATTTTAGTGGTTGAAATAATTAAGAACTAGTCTTTTGGAAAGTTTAATGATTATAAGACAACATTATTATCTATATCCGCTACACTGTACATTAGATCTCTAGGACTTATATATTATTCATTGCAAGTCTGTGTTCTTCAACAACATCTGTCTTTCCTCACCTCCCCTCACTGCCCCAGTTTCCTAGTAATCCCATTTACTTTCTATTTTTATGAGTTTGGTCTTTTTACATCCACATATAAGTAATATCACAGTCTGTCTCTCTGTGTCTGGCTTATTTCACTTAGCATACTACCCTCAAGGTGTAACCATGTTGTTGCAAATGGCAGGACGTCCTTTTTTATTCTAGCCAAATAGTGTTCCATTGTGTGTGTGTATCTCACATCTTCTTCATCCATTCATCCATTGATAGGCACTTAGTTGTTTCCATATCTTGGCTATTGTGAGTAAAGCAGCAATAAACATATTTGTAGATACATCTCTTCAAAATCCTGTTTTCATTTCATTTGAGGATATGCCTAGGAGTGGAACTGTTGGATCATATGGTAGTTTTATTTTTAATATTTTTAAGGAAAGTCCATATTGTTTTCCCTAGTGACTGAACTAGTTTACATTCCCAACAATAGTGTACAAAGACCAATAATCCATATCCTTGCTAATAGTTATCTTTTTTTTTTGATGATAGCTATTCTAACAACTGTGAGGTTATATCTCATTCTCATTTTGATTTCCCTGATAATTAAGGATATTAAACATTTGCTCATGTACCTGTTGGCCACGTACCTGTTGGATGTCTTCTTTGGAAAAATGTCTATTTAGTACCTCTGCCCTTATTTTAATCAATTGTCTTTTTGTTATGAATCGTATGAGTTCTTTATATATTTTGGATATTAACCCTTAATCAATATAGGGATTTCAAAAATTTTCTTCCATAGGTTGCCTTTTCATTTCGTTGACTGCTGTTTTGCTGTGCATTGAAAGTTAGATTTAATCCTATGCATTGATTTTTGCTTTTGTTTTTTGGCTTTTGATGTCACATACAAAAAAAATTGTCAAGGCCAATGTCAAGGAGCTTCTTGCCCATGTTTTCTTCCAGAAATTTTATAATATCAGGTCTTATGTTTAAGTATTTGATCGATGTTAAGTTAATTTTTGTGAGTGGTGTAAGATAGGAGTTCAGTTTTGTTGTTCAGTATGTGTTTATCTTGTGTTCCCAGCATCATTTGTTGAAGTAACTGGAGAAGGGATAGACTACCCACTCCAATATTCTTGGGCTTCCCTTGTGGGTCAGCTGGTAAAGAACCCACCTGCAATGCGGGAGACCTGGTTTCAATCCCTGGATTGGGACGGTCCCCTGGAGAAGGGAAATGCTACCACTCCAGTATTCTGGCCTGGAGAATTCCATGGACTGTATAGTTCATGATGTCACAGAGTCTGACACGACTGAGCGATTTTGACTTTCACATCCTTTTCCCATTGGGTGTTTTTGGCTTTCTTATCAACTCTTAGCTGACAGTACCTATAGGGTTTTTATCTGGGCTCTCCATTCTATTCCATTAATATATGTATCTATTTTTATGCAAGTACCAAGCTGTTTTGATTATTATAGCTTCATAGGATAGCTTTAAATCAGTAAGTGTGATGTCTAGCTTTGTTCTTTCTCAGGATTGCTTTGGTATTCAGTGTCTTTTGTGATTCCATACACATTTTAGGATTGTTTTTCCTTTTCCTGTAAAGAATGCCACTGGAATTTAGATAGGGATTGTGTTGAATCTGTAGATGGCTTTGGATAGAATGGGCAGTTTAACAATATTAATTCTTCTGATTCATGAACATATGATGTCTTTCCATTTGTTTGTGTCTTCTTCAGTTTCTTTCAACAAAGTCTTACGGTTTTTGTGGTATAGGTCTTTCACTTCCTTTATTAAATTTATTCCTAGGTATTTTATTGTTTTTGATTCTCTTGTGAATGAGATAGTCTTCTTTATTTGTTTTTCAGATGTTTTATATTATTAGTATATAGAAATGGAACTGATTTCTATATGTTGATTTTATATCCTTCAACTTTACTGAATTCATTGATTAGTTCCAACTAATTAATTCCAACTAATTAATTTTTCGTTGAGTCTTTGGAATTTTCTATATACAAAATCATGTCATTTGCAAATAACAACAGCTTTACTTCTGACATTCTGATTTAGATATATGTTATTTCTTTGTCTTGTTTAATTTCTTTCGCTAGGACTTTTGACAGTATAATGGTAAGGGTGGTAAGATTAGACATGCTTGTCTTATTTCTGATCTTATAGGGGAAGCTTTCAATTTTTCTCCTTTGAGTATAATGGTAACTATGGGTTTGTCGTATACAGCTTTCCTTATACTGACATATATTCCTTCTATACCCAATCTGATGAGTCACTTCATAGTGGGTTGTGCTTTGGTCGACTAAGGTACAGTGATACCTTTGGTGATTATAAGCAGTAATCAGCAGAGAAAGGAAATGACATATGTATTATGGAAGCCTAAAGAACTAAAGCTAGTTCTCAAAGACACATGTAATAGCCCCCATCCCCACTCCCCTGAGACTCCTTTAAAACATTTCAGTAAGGGAGACTTAGAGTCCTGACACATCCGTTTCAGGTGTATCCATAGAAATACTATTTTGTTACAACTCTTTGGATCTATTTTTACCCCTCATCTGGGGTAACTTGGGGTATATATACATAGACTCAATTACTAAGTACCTGTTGGCCTCCAACTTACACTATTACACTATTTTCATTCTGTATAATTCCATAGGGCAGTCATCTGAAAGCCCTTCAAATGTTTGAAGACAATTAGGAGGCCTTTCCTAAATCTTGGAGCAGGAAATGGCGACCCACTCCAGTATTCTTGCCTGGAAAATCCCATGGATAGAAGAGCCTGGTAGGCTACAGTCCATGGGGTCACAAAGAGTCAGACATGACTGAGTGACTTCACTTTCCTAAATCTGAGATTCCATAATCTGTACCTACCTTTCATCTCAGTAACTTCATCATTTTCTTGTTTGACGTGGGTACATACATTAAACATGTCCTATGCATCAGAATCACCTGAGATACTTGTTAGAGACACAAAACACATATTCTGGGTCCCTTTCTCTAGAAGATTCTGATTTAGTAGGTCTAGAATGGGAGCCATAACTCTCTATTTTTAAACAGATGACTCCTATGTCAGTGAACAAGTCCTAGCATTGTTATTGACAATTTTACCTTATTGGCCTCTCTACTTTGAAAATATGTGATTAGTGAATTATGTGATAGTCAACAAAGTTAACAGTATTCCATACATGGCCTCACTTGTTAGAGTCCAACACAACTATTTATCCTTTCTTTACCCAAAGTCTGTCAGTTCAGGTTTGAATGGTATTAGCTTTTCATCAGTCTCTGATGATTCATTATGACCTTGTAATCATCATTACTAGGTAATAAATTAAAATTCATATTTTTTTGCACAAACAACTTTTGGTTTATTCATTCTGTACTGTAAAGTTCACATTTTAAACCTAAAAGGAAAAGTTTCTATTTCTGTTTGGAACTTTATCTTGATCTGATTCACAAAGGTCTTTTAGAATATTAGAAGTTTAAGTAATATACATGCTCTCCTTCCCAGTTTTATATTACATACAAACTATAGAAGCGTGCTTTCTATAACTTCATACAAATTAATTAATAGGGCTTTTGGATAGGTTATAACCAAGAGCACAGAACTGGTTAGAGAAAGACTTGCATGAAGGCACTGTATGCATCTCCTATTGCTGCTATAACAAATTATCACAAACTTAGTGGCTTTATACAAAACAAATTTACTAACTTACAATCGTCTAAAGTCTAAAACAGGTCTCCCTGAGGCTAAAATCAAGGTATTGGCAGAGCCAAATTCTTTCTGGAGGTTCTGAGAGAATCAGTTCTCTTGCCTTTCCAGCTTCTAGAGGCTGCTGCAGTCCTTGGTTTCTAGCCCCTGCATTCCTTGGCCTTTTGCTTGAAAGCCAAGAATAATGGTCATCATCACTCTGGTTCTGACTCTTCTGTTCCCTTCTTCGCCACGTAAAGAGCCTTGTGATTGTGTCTAGTCTTGGATAATCCTACACAATCCTTGAAGTGAGCTGATTAGCAGCCTTAATTCTCCCTTGCTATGTAACATAACATACCCACAGGTTCTAGGGGGTTGAGGACATCTTTGGTACTGTGCCCACCACGGGCATCAATAGTAAGAATTCCCTGAAGGTATTACATTTTTCAGATCACAAAGCCTATTTCCACGTACTATTCTTATTTCATGCTCACTCATTCCCGTGTGCTGTAATAGGCAGCTGTTATTAGACCCATTTTTAAGATGAATTCAAAGCTCTAAGATTATGAAAGCTCCCTTAGGGTAAAAGTAACTAAGGGGTAGGGTTGGTACCAGAGCCCAGGTGTTTTATTCCTAGCCCAGTGATCTTTATAATCGTTTAACCAGCTATGAATCCACCTAATGTCTTATCATCTAACCTTTCCCCAAATTTGTCACAAGAACATCATGAAAGCTGTTGTCAGATATACATTTCTATGTGCCACTGCTCTAACCAACAGGCCAAAAAACTTATCAAAAAGGATATAAATTTTAATTTTTCAACATAGAGATCTCATGGTACCCCCTAAGGTACGAAGGTACTAAGAAAAGGTAGTAAGAAAAGTAGCAAGGTACTAAAGTACTAAAGTAGAAAAGCTATTTTTCTTTATTGATTTTTTGGAGGACTATGAAAACAACTAAAAGTCCAGTCTTAGGTAGTATTACAGGTTGATTATTTTTACTGGCCTGGTGTTGGAGAAGACTCTTGAGAGTCCCTTGGACTGCAAGGAGATCCAACCAGTCCATCCTAAAGGAGATTAGTCCTGGGTGTTCGTTGGAAGGAATGATGCTGAGGCTGAAACTCCAGTACTTTGGCCACCTCGTGCAAAGAGTTGACTCATTGGAAAAGACCCTGATGCTGGGAGGGATTGGGGTCAGGAGGAGAAGGGGACGACAGAGGATGAGATGGCTGGATGGCATCACCAACTTGATGAACATGAGTTTGGGTGGACTCCGGGAGTTGGTGATGGACAGGGAGGCCTGGCGTGCTGTGATTCATGGGGTCGCAGAAAGTCAGACATGACTGAGCGACTGAACTGAACTGAACTGAAGACTCCCTAATACACTGTTTATGCATTTGGGTATTCTCTTCAGAATTTCTCAAACCTGCTGAAAATTAAAGCTTCCTCCCTTTGTTTGAAGGAGCAGAGACTGCAACAGTAACCATTTCGGGAGGCTGAAAATCATCAAGGTTCTAATCTATTGTCTATCTCTGGAGAGGCTGTCTGTCCCCCCTTCTGTTTCTTCTATGTCACTGTTTTTCGCTTGCCAAACTGTTGATACCAATTTTAATTCTCTTCTGCCTCTTAAAAAATGTCCCTTTCTTGGCTTCCTTCCTATATTATTTCTTCCAACCTATCCCAGAAACCTTCAGCCTGTTTAATGAGCTCCTCCATGGAGACACATACTTAAAGCACATTTCTTTTCTCATCAAGCAAAGAAACCAGATTGCATTCACAGCGAGCAAAACTGTGTGCTCAAGAGCCCCAGATAGGAAGATACAAACAGCTGCAGCAGTCGCAGCGTTATTGTTCTTGCGCTTAAGGACACAGGGCAAGGTAGTGGTATCGTCCTCCTTTGGTTTTCCTCTGTGGCCACTCCTTTCAGATTCCTTCATTTCCATCACAAATCTGGTTGAGAGTCTCCCTCTGGGAATCTGCATTTTGTTTCTTTTTAATGTTTTCTTCTTCACCCTGCTGCCCATCTCCGTGAGCATCTCCCAAGGTCCTGCCCACTTTTTTTTTTTAAATCCTGGTTCTAAACATCTGACTCCCCAAAACTTTGCAGATATTGACTGAATCTTAGCATACCTAAGATGGATTCCTTCACCAGCCCTAAATGGTTTGTTCTCATGAATTCAGCCTCTTAGAATTTTGTCACAGCTACCCATATGACATATTTGTTTCCCCGTCTATCCTCTGTACCTATAGTAATTTCTCCCCAAATACTATAGCTATCACTTTATCCCATACCTTCCTAGTGTCTGCTGCATTTGATCATTTCCCCTGCTATCATCCTAGCTCAAAAACTTATTATATGCTGCATGATTGCAATAATCTAACTCAGTGATTCTCAACCCTGGTTGCACATTAGAATCACCTAGGGGAGCTTTTAAAAAAATTCCTCAGTCTGGTTCCAACCTCAAAGATTTTGATTAAATTGAGCTGGGCTGGGGCCCCTACATGGTCTGTTTTTTCTAAACTCCCAAGGCAATTCTAATATGCAGCAAGGATTCAGAACCATCAGCTAACCTTCAATTCTTCCCATATTTAATCCATTTTGCATACTAGATTATGATTCTAAAGGGTTCTTTCTTCATATATACCCAATACTTGAAATACAGTAACACTTTTGTGATAATTTTTGAACTGTTTTTTTTTTACCTCTGCTGCCATGTAATTTGACCCCAATCCACCTGATGAGCATGAATCCATGATCAATTAGTACTTTATCTCCTGATGCTGCCTTGTAATTTCCTGCCTTCATACATTGTCAATACTCTTTCCATGTATTCATTTCTGCCTACTGAGACTATATCCAATATTTCTGTATTTCCATCCCAAAGTCTTTATTTTGCCACCTGAACACATTTCCTCCTAAAATCCAAATCACTTCTGATTTATGCCAGCCTTTCACTATAGCCTGGGGCTTCCCTAGTGGCTCAGATGGTAAAGAATCCACCTGCAATGCAGGAGACCTAGGTTCAATTCTGGAGTTGGGAAGAAACTCTGGAGAAGGGAATGGCTACCCATTCCAGTATTCTTACCTGGAGAATTCCATGGACAGAGGAGCCTGGCAGTCTAAAGTCCATGGGGTCGCAAATAGTTGAACACGACTGAGCGACTTCACTTTACTATAGCCTAGTGGTTGAAAGATCAGTTTTTTGCTAGTGTATAGAACAGCTTCAAATCCTAGCTTGTCTGATTCCTGCAATGTGTGACTTTGGGGTGTTGTGGAATCTCCATGAGTTTTGTTTCTACATCTGTTAAATGAGATAACCCTCCTGTTAGAGTTGTCTGAGGATTCAGTTCAGTTCAGTTCAGTCGCTCAGTCGTGTCCGACTCTTTGCGACCCCATGAATCGCAGCACACCAGGCCTCCCTGTCCATCACCAACTCCCGGAGTTCACGGAGACTCACGTCCATCGAGTCAGTGATGCCATCCATCCATCTCATCCTCTATCGTCCCCTTCTCCTCTTGCCCCCAGTCCCTCCCAGCATCAGAGTCTTTTCCAGTGAGTCAACTCTTTGCATGAGGTGGCCAAAGTACTGGAGTTTCAGCTTCAGCATCATTCCTTCCAAAGAACACCCAGGGCTGATCTCCTTCAGAATGGACTGGTTGGATTTCCTTGCAGTCCAAGGGACTCTCAAGAGTCTTCCCCAACACCACAGTTCAAAAGCATCAATTCTTCAGCACTCAGCTTTCTTCACAGTCCAACTCTCACATCCATGCATGACCACTGGAAAAACCATAGCCTTGACTAGATGGACCTTTGTTGGCAAAGTAATGTCTCTGCTTTTGAATATGCTATCTAGGTTGGTCATAACTTTCCTTCCAAGGAGTAAGCGTCTTTTAATTTCATGGCTGCAGTCACCATCTGCAGTGATTTTGGAGCCCCAAAAAATAAAGTCTGCCACTGTTTCCACTGTTTCCCCATCTATTTCCCATGAAGTGATGGGACCAGATGCCATGATCTTCATTTTCTGAATGTTGAGCTTTAAGCCAACTTTTTCACTCTCTTCTTTCACTTTCATCAAGAGGCTTTTTAGTTCCTCTTCACTTTCTGCCATAAGGGTGGTGCCATCTGCATATCTGAGGTTATTGATATTTCTCCCGGCAATCTTGATTCCAGCTTGTGCTTCTTCCAGCCCAGCGTTTCTCATGATGTACTCTGCATAGAAGTTAAATAAACAGGGTGACAAGTATACAGCTTTGACGTACTCCTTTTCCTATTTGGAACCAGTCTGTTGTTCCATGTTCAGTTCTAACTGTTGCTTCCTGACCTGCATATAGGTTTCCCAAAGAAAGGCAATGCCAAAGAATGCTCAAACTACCTCACAATTGCACGCATCTCACACGCTAGTAAAGTAATGCTCAAAATTCTCCAAGCCAGGCTTCAGCAATACATGAACCGTGAAATTCCAGATGTTCAAGCTGGTTTTAGAAAAGGCAGAGGAACCAGAGATCAAATTGCCAACATCCGCTGGATCATCGAAAAAGCAAGAGAGTTCCAAAAAAAAACATCTATTTCTGCTTTATTGACTATGCCACAGCCTTTGACTGTGTGGATCACAATAAACTGTGGAAAGTTCTGAAAGACATGGGAATACCAGACCACCTGAACTGTCTGAGGATTAGGTTAAGTGAAATAATGTATAGGAAATATCTTGCACATAGATATGCCAGATAAATGTTACCTGTTTATTATTTTTGTTATTATCTTTGTGTACATGTACCATGACCCCAAATAGATTGTAATACACTGAACTAAAGACGGTCTTAAAAAACCTCATATGCTCACAGTGTCTAATGTTGCTCTTTGAATATAGCAAGTAATCAACATGCTTTTTTACTAAGAATTTATAAATAATTCTAAATATATCAAATGCAATTCAAGTAACCATGACCTGTAGCCTGGCTGTAGTGCCCTTTGGTGGCAGATAGACCATATATAAAATTCTGATTTTTAGCTTATCTTTTATAGCACAGCTTTATAAAGTGATACAAAACCACCTTGAAGCATTTTAAAAGGTTTACAACTCCCTGGGTGTAGTTCTAATATCACTCTTTCCAGGTCCCTAAATACCCTGAGATTCTGCCAAATATATGTAGTCCATCTTCCCAAAAATGAATGTTCACCTAATCCTATCAAAAATGGACCAGTGACATGAAGTGGAATTAATTCTTTTGAGGCCAATTTCCTGATGTGTATTTATTCCTTGTTCAGGAAAGCATTGGCAAATGAGGCATTTTCTTATTTGAATACATCTGTGATTAAACTCTGTGCAAACATATTTCCAATGGGATTCCATAAAGAATACTCAGGGCTGGCTTTGGTCACTCTAGAGAGCAGCATACTAGCTACTTACTTTACAGACTTTAAGTCATAGAGAGTCTAGTTTAAGATATTTCTCTCTTCCAGCTTATTCTTTCAGGATTCTCTCTCCTTTCCTTATGCTGTTTTCTCCTAATCCATATCAGAAGAGCCAGTTCTGAAAGGCTCATCCAGAATTAATTTGCCTTTTAACAAAATGAACATTATATCAACTGACAGGGAAATTATGTCAAATGCAAAGAGCAATCAAACCTAAAACCATACACACAAACACATACACACACACACCCTGTTATGAACTGAATTGTGTACCCACTAAATTCATATGTTAAAGGATAACCCATAGGTAACTGTGTTTGGAAATAGGATCTTTAAGGAGGTGACTAAGGTTAAATAAAGGTGGAGCCCTAATTCAATAGGACTGGTGTGCCTGTAAGACAAAGATGAGACCCCAGAGATCTCTCTCACACAGAGAGAAAAGGCATGTGAGAACACAGCAAGGAAGTGGCTGTCCAGAGACCAGGAAGACAGAACTCCACAGAAACCAGCCCTGACAGCACTTTGATCTTGAACTTCTAGCCTCTAGAACTGTGAGAAAGTTAATTTCTCACCGTTTTAAAAATTACCCAGTCTGTGGAGTTATGGCATGGCATCCCTAACAAACTAGCATATATACTCACGCTCACATTGATACAAACAAATAACAAAAGCAAAATTTTTGAAACTTTATTTTCTGAAAGGAAGATGCTGGTTTTCATCGCCCCCACCCCCAGTCAACCACTACTGTTGGCCTGTCCCAGCCTCCTTGACTCTCTGCCTGTGACCGTAACACTTTGCCATCAGCTACAGTAAACTTTAACAATCCTATACGTAAGTTGTTCCTATTAAACCAGGAGTACACTAAAGATACGGCCATCCATAACCCTGGGGAAAGCTCTTCTGAATTGCTGTATTTTTCCAGACAGCTCATTGTTAACCATGTAAGCACGGGCTCCGTATCATCCTTTGAGGAATTTTTAAATTTCAAAACCTTTCTAAATATGTTGTGTGCTTCCATGCTATCTTGAACATTGGGCAGAACGTGTTTCCATTTCCCGTTTACTCAGGGTCATTTCTGCGAAATGCTGCTAATGAAACTTTAGATACATACAGACGTGGATATTGAGGTTTTTTAATCAATCAGTTGATTTATTGGCTGTGCTGGGTCTCCATTGCTGTGCGGGCTTTTTTCTCTAGTTGCGGTGAGCGGGGGCTGCTCCCTAGTTGGGGCGCACAGGCCTCTCGTAGCGGTGGCTTCTCCTGTTGCAGAACAGGCTCTAGGGTGCGCAGGCTCAGTAGTTGTGACACATGGGCTCAGTAACTGCAGCTTATAGGCTGCAGAGTGTGGACTTCAGTAGTTGCGGCTTGCAGGCCCTAGGACACAGGCTCAAGAGTGGTGGTGCATGGACTTAGTTGCTCTTTGACATGTGGGATTTTCCCAGATCAAGGATTGAACTCATGTCTCCTGCATTGGCAAGTGGATTCTTTACCACTGAGCCACTGGGGAAGCCTGATGTTGAGGTTTTAATAACAAACACTGATATGTCAATGACTGCGTTAGTCCATTTACATGTATCACATATATACCCATTTAATCCTCAAAACCACAGGTCTAAAGTAGGTATTACTATGGTCCTCATTGTACAGATGAGGAGACAAAAATCCCAGAAAGATCCTAAGGGGAATTAAGGGGGAAAAGCTGGGCTTTGAAATGAGGCTGAGCTGGCTCCAAAGCCCATGCACTCAGCCATGATTACTCTTACTGCTTCTGCAGAAGATTGAGATGTGAAACCCAGTATGGGGCAAACACCAGCCATAACCCTAGCACCTACTCTCTTGACAAATTATTTGATGTCCGTTAATAGGAAATGGCAACCGACTCCAGTAATCTTGCCTGGAAAATCACATGGACAGAGGAGCCTGGTGGGCTACAGTCCCTGGGATTTCAAAGAATCAGACACAACTGAGCAAGTAAACAAAACAGCAGTGTTTAGATACCTGGCTCCTTTTCATAAACATCACACAAGCTTATGCAGGTGCAGCAGCTTCTGGGCGGTGTAGTGGAGCTGGGTTCTGCATAAGACAAGTGACTCAAAAGCTGGAGCTCCCATGTCCCCACTGGAGATTGTGGTACCAGGACTGACATCGTCCTCGGTTTTTATTGGATCCTTTGCCCTGTCAGGGCAGTTCAGATCATAAGCTGTCATTGCAGCGTCCCTAATAGGCCAGGTCACTTTTGTAGGTGTGCTGCAGAGCGGACAGCTCAGAACTTGGAGGGGGGTGGTTGGAAAGTCCTACTCCCTAGCACTCAGATCTTGGTTTCTAATATCTGTCTTTCATTTTTAAGACTGGGAAAGTAAATATACAGCATCAGCCTGAAGCGTCTTGTAGAGATAGAAAGTAAGGAAGCATTGAAAACAAATAACAAAATGATGGAGGGCTGTCAGAGAGACACAAGTAAAAGAGCTCCTAATGGCTAAAGCTGGAATCATCTGAATGACAAAATAGATAAAGTAGTATTAGATTATAACCCAAAGTATAAATAAGTATCATGTAAACACCATGTAAATAAATGATTGAGTAATTAGTGAGGGAGAAGATACAAATTTGCTGTGGAGAAGAATTCTAAATAAATTATGCAGCTAGTTCATCCTAAAGGAGATGGGGTGTAACTCCCCACTCTGTAAATGTGGGTTGTGCTTAGCGACTTCCTTCTTAAGAGTACAGTGCTGAAAGAATGACTTCACAATGGAGAAACAAGACAAACAGGACCTCTGTCGGATGATCAAGGCCAACATCAATGGCGATACATCATATTGATAGAATGTACCATGGACATGATGTGATGAAACTGGCCTCTGGTGGTCTTCCGGCCAAAAACACATTACCTCATTACCCCATTCTCATCAGGAGGAAAGCATGAGACACATCCCAATTACGGGACATTCTGCAAAAGTGCCTAACCAGTATGCCTCAAGACTATTAGTCATCCACAAAAAGTCTGAGAAACTAAGGAGACATGAAGCATGAAGATTAAGTGTAATGTGGTCTCAGGGATGGGATTCTAAGGAAGAAAATGGCTATTATATAAAAACTGAGGAAATCTGAATCAAGTATGGACTTTGTGTAGTAATAATGTGTTCATTGGTTCAATGACTAAGGTACTTCCTAATATAGGATGTTAAGTAATAGAGAAGACTAAATGTAAGGTACATGGGAATTCTTTTACTATCTTCATAATAGTCCTATCAATCTATAATTATTCTAAAGTAGTTTTTTTTAAGTCACTTTACAAGACATCTGGTGCTCAGGCAGAGTTGCCTGGAGATGCAGTCACATATCACCCATGCTCCAGCCAGCAGCTCTGTGGGTTCAGATGTAACCAACCTCTTACCCTCCTCTCCTTTGCCCTGCCCCCTGTTTGCCTGGGGTATCGCATGTAACCCGCCTCAAAGTTCCTTGAACACTTGGCTCATCCTCTGTGTTTTTCTGGTTATAGTGTCTTCAGTTTGGATGACGTGATTAGATACTTAGGTAAAAGTAGTATTATATAAGTCATAGTTCCCGTGAATATCTCCCCACATGTTGTTTATGTATGGCTCTGAAATTGCTACACCGTCACTTCCACTCAAACAGATTCAGATCAAACTATTTGCTAGAATTCTATCTAGCTGTCTACTGTGCTGATTCAGTTTGAAATGCCAGGACCAACCTTTTTTCAAAAATCAGATTAGAGTACAAAGCCATTTTTAAAGCCCTTGGGTCCTGGAAATGTAACTTTTCTTCTCTCTGAGAACCACAAGTGTAACGGACCAAGTTCTAATTAACCATTAAGAGGCACTGGCCCTCAGCTTCCCATGACGCAGAATCCACACACATACACAAAACTGGCACAGCTTCCAATTTTTGTCTTTTCTCAATGTTAATGCCACTCCAGGAAAATTGATCTATCTTTGATCCCGTCCAACTCAGTGGCATGACATACAGAAGGGTCCTCACAAGTTGTGAGCTGGATCACAGATAACATAATTACCAAAAGACAACAGCTTGTCATCTTATGATTTATTTATCAAAGAGAAAAGTAGTGTAGATTCAGGTTCATCCTAATATCATCTCGTACTATACCCATGATAGTGGAGGGGAGGCAGACTATGTTAGCAAGTGGCTTTACTATTAGTAAGTTAAGACAAAGGAATTTTATATAAATTCTCGCCTTCAACTTTGAGCCGTATCTTCTGATTTATGAGAAGTCTGTAATGCCATGGGGTTTGTCCTCACCTACTCCTTAGGCAGAGATGCTGTACTCTGGGCATTTGGGGCTTCTCCACACGGCTGCCCCTCTCACCAACACAGTAGAAAAAACCCTCACCTTTGGTATCTCTTTCTTCTCTGTTGCTCAGATAGCCATGAGGCAGTCAGACTTGTGTATTCCTCCTCTATCCTCTTCAGTCATCGTGGATCATCAGTTGTGTCCTTGTACACATTTACATTTGTACATTCAAGAGTTGTGTGCGTGAGCAAGGAGAAGGGAGTGAGAGATGGGGTCTGGGTCTGTGGCACCCTGGCTCCTTGTGTAGAGTAGATATTTTCTATGCCCAAGATGGACATTGTGTTAGGCTTAGAGAATCTGAGACTTCCTAGCCTAAAGCTGCCTTTCCAAGTGCTGCCTTATGTTGCTCCTAGCTGTGCTAACTGCTGTCCTCCAGGAGGTGGGGAACCTTCCTGCCACATGGAGATGAATACTCCTTTTCCCCACATTCTACCATGCTTTTTGAGAAGGTGAGAGGGAAAGGGCAGGGCCTCCTGCAATCTTGCTTCACGCCTGGCACACCCATCAGAGTAGGGCTTGCCTGGAAACATTGCTGTGTGTATCCCACAGAGAAAAGTTGAGGAGTCCATGTTCTGGGTCCTCATACTGAGATGCAAATATTCTTTCTTCTACACCTAGCGGATCTGACCCGTGCACTGAAAGGCTCCCATATGGTGATGGAGATCCCTCTCTCTTCCTTCTGCACCATACAAACTCCCATCTTCTCCACATCACTGGCTCTTTTCTTCTCTACCTACAGAGAACCCCGGAGAAGGCAATGGCACCCCACTCCAGTACTCTTGCCTGGGAAATCCCATTGATGGAGGAGCCTGGTAGACTGCAGTCCATGGGGTTGCGAAGAGTCGGACCCGACTGAGCGACTTCACTTTCACTTTTCACTTTCATGCATTGGAGAAGGAAATGGCAACCCACTCCAGTGTTTGTGCCTGGAGAATCCCAGGGACAGAGGAGCCTGTTGGGCTGCTGTCTGTGGGGTCACACAGAGTCGGACACGACTGAAGCGACTTAGCAGCCTCAGCAGCAGCACAGAGAACCCGTGCTGTCTGCACTGTCCTGTCATCAAATAGGATTTCTGTGATGCACCTACCTGGACTGCAGCCGTTCCCTGTCAGGGTTCCCCTGTCTCATCCCATTTTCTGTGTTTCCTGGACTTCGCAGACACCACCCTCTGTTCAGGGCTGCTCACTCCTGCATAGTTAACTGACCCAATGCAGCACAGTTGGGTCTCTGTCTCTTCTGGCTTTGTTTGTTTTCTGCTGGCTGTTGAAATGTTGATTTTCATCCAAAACATTTCCCTTCCAGCTGCTTCTATGGCTAAAGCAATTCCAAAAGCTTTAGGGTTACATGATTGCCTTCCTTTCCAGATCTGCATGCCTATCTGAAAATTTCAAACAGACTAACATTTTAGTTCAAGTTTGGTTTTATAGTGCTGCTTGAGATGGTAACCTCTAAGTTTTTGTTGGCCACTGACATTATATCCTAGATGAGCATATGATACCAGCCTTGACAAAGAACAGAGCACAAAGGAAATAAGATTAAAGGCAAGATTTCTAGGGGAAAAGGGAGAGTTGTCAGCACTTAAAAATATTAAAATATATTTTAAAATATTATTAGTTAAATGAACAAATTGGTGTGTAGGAAGTGCTTTACAGGTCACCTGAAATGAACCAAAGCTTCTTTGCTTTATAATGACTGCAAAACCAACTCCCAGGTGGCTCAGTGGTAAAGAATCCACCTTCTAAGCAGGAGATGCAGGTTTGATCCCTGTGTCGGTAAGGTCCTCTGGAGGAGGAAACAGCAACCCACTCCAGTATTCTTGCCTGGGAAATCCCATGAACAGAGGAGCCTGGCTGGCTGCAGTCCGTGTGGTCACAAAGGGTCAGACACGACTGAGCACACGTGCACGCGTGCAAAACCACCACCAGAGAAGCACAACTGTAAGTGCCGTTGGTCTAAGAACAAATCACGACACACCTTTATGGCTAACAAAATAGTAACGATGGGCAAAGATGAGACTTTTGATTGATCAATTAATCGTCTATTTATTTAGCTGTCTTCTTTGCATCTACCAGCTTTCATTTTTCTTACTATCATGGACTTGAGAGATGACCCCCAAGTTCCATTCAGAAACATTTTATCAAGGCTGCTAAGAAGTTGCAAAGATAACTTTTCACTCACCAACCAGAAGAATGATTTGATCTGCGTCTGAGCTCTACTGTCTGCCAAGATTAGCCCTCAGTAGACTTGCTGGAGAGTCATGAATAGACAAAAGGAAGCCATCAGGAGGACGAGAAAAGGAACTCACAGACATCCATCAAGGGAGGAATGAGCTCCAGTGAAACATTTGCAGGGCCTGGGGCCCGGCTGATCCAGGGTATTCGAAGCGGGGACGGCGTCGGCGACCTATTTATTTAAATATTTTATCAAAGATATAAAGAGTAATAGGATGAGGATAGCTCAGTAGGAAAATTCAGTGGAGAAAAGAGGCTGAGTAGCTTGGTTTACGCGGGAGACCAATAAAACTTCAAGACAAGAAGTTTGCACCACTTATGTAGGCCGCAGGCGTCCTTCCGTTCTCCCGAAGGAGAGGAGACACTGAGGCCTCCCCGGTCGGATCTTAGAAGCCCAGGCATAATTAGTAAGCATGGTGGGTTCCGCGCTCCAGATGGAGACTCAACCAGAGTGAGAGAGAGAGCGACATGGGGAGACCAGTATTTCGAGAAACTGATCCCAATTCTTTATTTTCCATGGTCTACTTTTATACACTGAGATGTTATGCAAAAGTCACGCGGGGTCAGCAGTTCTGACTTTTATCAAAGTCAGGTGCTTCATACAAATGTATACAGAGGTCTTAGGCGTGTTACATCATCTTCTGGCCAGAGGGGCCTGCTGACAATTTACGACCCTCTCCTTGTGACAGCGGTCAATCAGGACACTTATTTCTCCAGGGCTGATTATTCTCAAAACAGACGCCACCCAAATAAAGTTACATTCCTACAGGGTGAGGGTGTAGTGGGTTTTAGTTAAGGAAAGAATTTACTTAGCCTAAGGTCTAACGTGATTAATATCAAAGGTTAATTCTATATATTCATTAATGTGTGTAAGGGCAGGGGATATGGAGACTTAGCAACAAACATTGGCTCAACAAATGAAAAACCCTTCACCAACACAATTTCTAATTAGCCCATTATACTTATACTAATAGTTTTCTAACTTTTCTAAGGAACCTGTTTTTAGAAGGTTTAAAGCATCTTGTGCCTCTCACGGTTGGGAAGCTGTGAGCGATCACATGTGGCCGGACAAGCCTGTCAGGCAGGCCAGAGAACCTTCAGAGGAGTTTGTAGGTTAAAACACTCTTATCACGCCCAGGAATTATTATAAACTGGAGCTCTAAGTTAACTCCTTCTCCAAAAGAGGTGGTGGGGGACAGCCCCCCGTAAAGTCAGAGGTGTAGGTAAGCACAAAGTAGTAAAGTAGGCAGGCTCTGGTTATGGGGGTAGATGCTCGAGGAGTTCCAGGGGGACTCCTGAGGCTCTATCCCGCCTTTGCGTATGTCGAGCCTCCTTCCTCATGACCTTTGTCACAGGCGGAGTACCTCACTCTGGCCCCCAACACTGGGGAAAGTGTGGGATAAAACCCCAAAGTGCAACCCCACTTTTCTTCTTGCTGCTCCCCCTTTTGTGTGTGTGTGTGGATAGTGCTCTCCCAAGCTCTATCATCATTCCACCACTGTCCCTCTTTTGGGTTACCACTCATGCCTAGGTCTGTGTATGCTGAAAGCATTGTCTACCCTAAGGAAGGGGGTACCTGGTGGAGAAATCTTGCAGAAGACTTCAAGTACTAGAATCATCTAGAGAATTAACTGCAAAATCCTAGGTGTCACGAGTTGGGTCTGAAAGGGGAGGCTAGAGAGAAGGATTTCCTTTTTGTCCCTGACCTCCTTGCCCAAATGTGAGCAGAGCTGCCAGTGGAGGGCTGGAGAAGAGACCCCCAGAACAAGGCAGCCAATGTTCTTGCCCAAGATTTAGACTGAGTCATCTATACTCCCACTTGTAATGAGAGAACAGAAATATAGCTATTCAGATATTATCCTTACTATGTCATGTATGAAGAAATAAGACAAAACCTAAAAAACCCTAATGGCAGATAATCTAGAATTCTTTACCCCAAAGCTAAAGAATGGTGAGCTTCATTAGCCAGAGTAAATAATTATCATCAAACCATTGTGGGTTGGTTTGGGGGATAGGTGTAGATGACTATATGATGTTACATTTGACTCTAGCTCTGAGTGTAGAATCACCTTATTTGAAGTTAAATTGTGCTGCAAAACAATAAAAATCTCATATTGAAGCAACAGGGCAGCAGGCCAAGCCCCCATATTGTGCCCCTCAGCTTAAATTTCTTGTGGCTTCCAGCTCTATTTCTGAGAAAGAACAGGCTAGATTATCTCTAAATTCCTTTCTAATGTTATGATCCTCAGACTCAAATTCAAGGAACATTTATGTAGTAGTTGCTATTTGTGCCATGCCAGGTCATTTCACATACCCTCTGTCAGTTTCGCCTCTTCTGGGAAATATCAATAGTCCTGCTTAAAGGTGAAACAGTGAAGGCTCCAAGAAGTGGAGGACTTGATGCGGAGCTCAGGATTGTATATACATGGAGGCGATTCTTAAACACAGATCCTTTACCTCCACTTCTGGAGGTACAGCTACAGCAGCGGGTCACCCCAAGTCCCCTTTGATGTCACAGCCTAGGGCCAAGTAAGCCCTTGGAGAATAAGGACTTAGCTCATGAATGTGTCACCACTTTCTAAAACAGGACCTGAAACGTTCTCAGCTCTCAAAGCACATGACTACTTGGAGAAACCAACAACTGTAGAGCTGCTGGTACACACCCACCTACTAAATTAACGGAATATTTTGATGTAAACACTTTCTTTCTAATAAATGTACCCTTATTTTATGTAACAGTTTGGGCAACAGTCATCACAAATCCTGGCTTCGTTGGATGAGTTTGTCTCCTGCTTTGGGGAATCTATCTTTTCAGTTAATATTTTTTAAAAGACATTTTCTCTCAACATCCTTGCGTCGGTATCCATCTGATGCTGTTTTTGCCAATCTTTTTTCTGACAACAATATCAGGTGTTAACATGTCTATCTGGTAGAGGAAACACTGTTAATCTAAAAAATTTATAGCTTCTCTGCTGTGCCATAGATCCAAATTTTATAAAAACCATCAACCACTCTTCTGTTTGTTTTATACTTACTTTAACTTCTTTCACAGGTTCATAACTTTAGAAGAATCCTTAAACATAATCTAGGCCAGTTTTTTTTTTTCCCCCAAATTGGTACATATGCTGATATGTTAGACTTAGGTGGTATATAAGTCAAAAGTATTTTTCTAAATAATTATATTTTCTAATATTTTAATATTTGTTTTAATGTATTTTCTGATAATTAATGTTTCTTTTTCTAATAACTTATTTTCCTTTAATGAGTGAACAAAAAAATATACACACATGTATAGGTAGGTAGGTTTAGTCACTTAAGTTGTGTCCGACTCTTGCTACCCCATGGACTGTAGCCTGCCAGGTTCTTCTGTCCATGGGATTTCCCAGGCAAGAATACTGGAGTGGATTGCTATTTCCTTCTCCAGGGGATCGTCCTAACCCAGGGATCAAATCCAGGTGTCCTGCATTGCAGGCAGACTCTTTACCAACTGAGCCACCAGGGAAGCCCCACACACATGGAGAGATATCTATATATCTAGCACACCAATCCTGAAATATTATGCGTATTATTGTTTAGGGCAAGGCAAGACTCTGAACTATTGTTTAGTTCAGAGCAAGACTACTGACAAGTTTAAAACATGAATGGATTTAAAGAAATAATGAAAATAGTAATGATAAGTTAATAATAATACAGATGTTTCTTAGATATGGCTAAAATCATGAAGAGAATGACTGAAATTTGGAAAGCACCTTGTAAATCCAGTTGCTGCATCATTTTATGGCCAAGATGCAAGGAGGTAAAATGACTTGTCCAAGGCCCCAGGGTTAATTAGTGAAAAATGAGGACCAGACCCTAAGCCTCCAGGTTCCAGGTAATTTGTTCACGTCAATAATGCCCCACTTTTAGATTCTGAGCATCATTAACCTGCTCTTATGTGATTCATATTATGAATAAATTTTTATCCACCACTGACATATGCATAAGATTCTAACTTTCGTAATTGAAGTTTCAAAGACAGAAAAGCCCTCTGTTTCCCTCAGAGGAAAAAGCACTCTCAGGTATAATTACAATTTGTGTTTATAATGTGCCTTTCATTAGGGGACCTGAATGAACTCTAGAAAATTGATCTGATGACTGGTATTATCCTCATTTTATACATTGAGAAACAATGACCCAGACAGGTTAAGTGAATTGTCTAGGGTCAGCTGGAATGTCAATCACCGAGAGAGAGAGAGAATTAAATCTCCAGTCCCCACCTCACCTCTGCAGCCTTGCCTTTCCTGTTGAGCCACCAGTCAGATTCTGAATTACAGGGATTGCCATTAAGTGGGATTCTAGCCTAAGACTCTACTTTGAACCTTTTCAAAGGGTATGTGGTAGATATCCAGGCTTGGAGCTTCCTATTTTAATACATGGTTTTTATTACTTGAGTGTATAACTGGACTTAAATCTGTCCCTTTTGTTCCCTTTGGTTGTTTTAAATTTACTTTCACACACCTAAAATTCTCTGTCCTGCCTGTTTCTACACAGATAGGGAAATAGCTAACACTATGAAGTCAGACGGGACACATGCTGAGATGTTCCCACTCTTACCTGCTCCGAATTCCTAACTCAACCACTTGACTAGCTATTGGCCAAAAGAAACCATCAAATAACTTCATTGTTGAGTCATGTATTTCCTACTCCCACACAGTGGGTCATACAGAATGTTTGGCCTTTGCTTGACCATAGGAGGGCCGCTCATATTGGTCTGAAGTTCTGCAAACGCCCTCTAGTGGTTGAAGGCCCAGAGGGGCTCCACTCTCCCTCCTGTGAAACACCAACGGCTCTGAATACATAGAAGACTTACCCTTTGAAAGCTTGCCTCTGAAGGACCCTAGGTGCATACTAAAGAACTTAACCATCCCTTCCATTCCTGTGGGCAATTAAACTATCTTCTTGATAGCAAATACAGAGTATGAACTCACTGCTCTACGGCCTACAGGAAAACTACATCTGAGCAAACACACCATGCCTCATGCCATTAAGAGTCCACTGTGTATATAATCTCTGAATTCATTTTGTAGGATTGCTTAACAAAGTACCACAAACTCAGTAGGTTAAGAACAGCAAAAATTTATTCTCCATCAGTTCTGGAGGCTAGAAGTCCATGATCCATGTGTTGGCAGGGCCACGCTCTCTCAGGAGGCTCCAGGAATAACCCTCCCTTGACTCTTTCAGCTTCTGGTAGCAGCATGCCAGTTTCTGCCCCCATCTTCCCATCGCTGTCCTCTTGCTGTGTCTTCACATGCTCTTCTCCTCTGTGTGTGTCTGTGTCCAGATGTCCTTCTCCTACAAAAACAGCAGCCACAGTGGATGAAGGCCCACCCTAATGACCTCATCTTAACTTGATTCCACCTACACAGACCTTGTTCGATACTCATGGGTACTGGTGATTGGGGCTTCACCACATCGTGGGGGAAACAATCCAAGTCATAGTAGTTGTTGAGGTTGTTGTTCAGCTGCTCAGTTGTGTCCAACTCTTTGCGACCTTGTGGACTGCAGCATGCCGGGCTTCCCTGTCCTTCATTATCTCCCCAGCTTTGCTCAAACTCACGTCCATCGAGTTGATGATGCCATCCAACCATCTCATCCTCTGTTGTCCCCTTCTCCTCCTGCCTTCAACCTTTCCTAGCATCAGGGTCTTTTCCAGTGAGTCGACTTTTTGCATCAGATGGCCAAAGAATTGGAGCTTCAGCTTCAGCATCAGTCCTTCCCATGAATATTCAGGATTGATTTCTTTTAGGATTGACTGGTATGATCTCCTTGCAGATCAAGGGACTCTCAAGAGTCTTCTCCAACACCACAGTTCGAAGGCATCAATTCTTTGGCCCTCAGCCTTTTTTATTCTCCAGCTCTCACATCCATTCATGACTACTAGGAAAACCATAGTTGGACTATACAAACCTTTGTAGGCAAAGTTGTATCTCTGCTTTTTAATACGCTGTCTAGGTTTGTCATAGATTTTCTTCCAAAGAGCATATGTCTTCTAATTTCATGGCTGCATTCACTGTCCACAGTTATTTTGGAGCCCAAGAAAATAAAGTCTGTCACTGTTTCCATTGCTTTCCCATTTGCCATGAAGTGATGGGACCAGATGCCATGATCTTCGTTTTTTTTAATGTTGAGTTTTAAGCCAGCTTTTTCACTCTCCTCTTTCACCTTCATTAATAGGCTTTTTAACTCCTCTTCACTTTCTGCCATAAGGGTGGTATCATCTGCCTATCTGAGGTTATTGATATTTCTGTCTGCAATCTTGATTCCAGCTTGTGACTCATCCAGCTCAGCATTTTGCATGATGTACTCTACATATATATAAGTTAAATAAGCAGGGTAACAATATACAGCCTCAACTACTCCTTTCCCACTGAAGCAGTCTGGACTACTTGAAGCAGTCCATTGTTATGTGTCCCTTGATCTGCAAGGAGATCAACATGTCTAACTATTGCTTCTTGACCTGCATACAGATTTCTCAGGAGGCAAGAAAGGTGATCTAGTATTTCCATCTCTTTAAGAATTTTCCACAGTTTGCTGTGATCCACACAGTCAAAGGCTTTGGCATAGTCAATGAAGCATAAGTAAATATTTTTCTGGAACGCTCTTGCTTTTTCAATGATCCAACAGATGTTGGCAATTTGATCTCTGGTTCCTCTGCCTTTTCTAAATCCAACTTGTACATCTGGAAGTTCTCAGTTCATGTACTGCTGAAGCCTGGCCCAGAGGATTTTGAGCATCACTTTGCTAGCATGTGAAGTGAGTGCAATTGTACAGTCATTTGAACATTCTTTGGCATGCCCTTCTTTGGAATTAAAACTGACATTTTTGATTCCTGTGGCCGCTGCTAAGTTTTCCAAATTTACTGGGATATTGAGTGGAACACTTCAACAGCATCATCTTTTAGGATATGAAATAACTCAGCTGGAATTCCATTACCTCCACTACCTTTGTTTGTAGTGATGCTTCCTAAGGCCCACTTGACTTCACACCCCAGGATATCTGGCTCTAGGTGAGGGATCATACCATCATGGTTATCTGGGTATTAAGATCTTTTTTGTATATTTCTTCTGTGTATTCTTGCCACCTCTTCTTAATATCTTCTGCTTCTGTTAGGTCCATACCATTTCTGCCCTTTATTGTGCCTATCTTTGCATGAAATGTTCCCTTAGTATCTCTAATTTTCTTGAAAAGATCTCAAGTGTTTCCCATTCTATTGTTTTCCTCTATTTTTGTGCATTGTTCACTTAAAAAAGGTTTGCTTATCTCTCCATGTTCTTCTCTGGAACTCTGCATTCAGATGGGTATATCTTTCCTTTTTTGAGGTAGGGACTGTTATTCCCATTTCAGGTAGAGAAATCAGCATTTGGAAGGGTTAACCCTGTTACAAATGGTCAAACATCGAACAAAGGGTGGTGCAGCTCTGTTGAATCTAAAGACCAGCTCTGTTCCCTTGCCCTTTCCAGCTAAGGACACTTAACAGTGCTCAGGGGCCTGGTCTGCTAGGGGTGCTGTTTTGACACTTAGTGAGGAACCAGTAAAGGAAATCACAAGGGCTGTAAAAATCATCTACATGATGCAGAGTTACCAGTGAAATGCTAGGTGTCTGCATTCCTTGAGTTCCTACCAGGGGCCAGGCCCCACTGTCAGCACTTTTTACGTACAGGTCCTTCAGCTTCCAAGGTGGCACTGACAGAAGCGCTCTTGTACCCGTTTTATGAATGAGGAAACTGAAGCAGAGTGGTTATATAAATGACCCCAGGTCACATCTTTGAGCTGCAGAGTCAGGATTTCAACACAGAAGTCTGATAGCAGGGTCTGCTTGGATTGGAGTTCCCCAGCATTCTTTTTTTCTAGTCCTCCAAAATCATTGCTTCCTATTATTCATTTTGTGTCCTGTTTTAAAAGACAAGCTTAAAATATCACCTAGTGAAGAGCAGATATCTTATACTGCTATGTACCTTCATAACTTCGGATATATTGCTGGTCACATCTGTATCTTCTCACAGACCCTGAGCTCTGGGATACAGCCTGGGGCCATCTCAGCCGTGCTGTTAAAATGAATGAAGCTGAATCCTGGGACCTCTGCCGAGTGCCCTTCCCACCTTGCTGTCCATCAGTGAAACTTTCTACAGACCTTAGAAATGCATGTAAACCTAGGAGTGGGACAAAGTCCAAGAGCAAGGCCACTTTATGATCTGGTCAGATGACATTCTGAACCCGTCTGCCACCAGGAAGTACTTTCTCCTCGGGAAACCCTTGAGCGAGGTCTAGCAGCCCTGCTCCAAGGGGTGTGTCTGGAGGGCAGGGCCAGCCCTTATTGAATACCTCAGCTTGTGCATAGCGGGGAAGCCTACACCTCTCACTACAACTAACTCTCACCAGGGGCCTGAAACTCATTTGAAAAGAATGCCGAAAGAGGTGAGGTGCTGCAGATTTATCCCTTGCATCCTTCCTATGAAAATTCTAAATAATCTAATAAGAAATTCTGCCAGTTCCATTTTGGAGGTCTTAGAAACCATGCTGTTTGAGTCTTCCACTGGGCCGCCTCGGGCCTTGGAAAATAGCCAGCTTCTCTCTAGGCTAGAGCATGTACGCAACTTCAACCCTGGGTGCCCGCAGAAGAAGAGAATGCCCTGCTCAGTGCTATATGTGGATGTGTAAATTACAGCAGATGATGCACTTAGCAATTATGTTCCTTGCATACATAAGCAGGAACAACAGCTCCCAAACTGCCAATATCCTTCTCAATTCTCACAGAATGACTATGTGTCACACGGTCACACAGCAGGGGGTCTGGAAATGAGATGAAGGAACGGCACAGTATGAAGTTTCAATTTTGGAGAAGCACCCCTCCTGCGGCAGAGAACAAGCAAACAAGGAAAGTCCCAGAAGGCACGATGGCCTGGATGCACTGCACGCCCCGGCCCTCCTGAGTGTGGAGATGGTGCACGGAGGAGACTGGAGGAACAGAGAAGAGGGCCAGCAGTTCTGAAGCTCCAGCGCCTGGTGCAGCTGCGTGAGTATCTGGAAGAGTCGGGGAATGTTGCTAACTACTTGGGAACTGAATGGGAAGCTTTAATGAAACAGCCAAAGCTATACTGCACATTTCATATGCCTGGATGGGACAGGGAGGTAGCATAAAGGAGGAGAGTAGGTTTGATGGGGACTCCAAGGGAACTCTACAGAACATGTGTGCCCCATCTAAAGGGTAGCTCTACTCAGTCTCAAGCAATTGTTTCTAAGCGGGAAGAACTGACTCTTCTAATCCTTCAGGAAAAGCTGAAAATCTTTGAGTGGGGAGAGGTGGGTGTGTGTGTAAGAGATCCATCTCAATTTGTTACTTGGCAATCAACTTAAATTATTGAAAACATTGTCTAGATTTGTGTCAGTTATCTATGCTGAGTAACAACCCCCAAATCAGTTCTTTACAACAACCGTCTTATTCTGCTCATGACTTGTGGTTCAAGAATTTAAGAAGAACTCCAATGAGTGATTCACTTCTGACCCAGGTAGTGTCAGCTAAGGCATCTGGATCTATGGGTCCATGATCCAAATAATGGATTCTTATCCCCATATCTAGCACCTCTCTATCTGTACTCCTTGGTTTTCTCTGTCTCTCTCTCTTTCTCTGAGTGGTGTCTCACCCTTCAGGGCCTCTCCATGTGCTTGGTCTTCTCACAGCATGGCGGTCTCAAGAAGTTATACATTGCCATGGCAACCAGCTTCCAAGAGGCAGAAAACAGAAACTTTCAGGCCAGTTAAGAATCATGCTTGGACCTTCCACAGCATCACTATCATCCTTTGCTGTTTGTCAAAGCAGGCACAGTACCTGCTTAGTCTCATGAAATCAGAGGCAGAGAAATGGACTCTCTTGGAGGGAGGTGGCAAACTCATACCACACAAGAGCACTGGGATGAGAGGTGTGGTTTTGTGCAACTTTGGAGAACACATTTTGCCTCAGTATCAAAAAAACACTTGTTCAGTGAGTGTGGCCTGAAGCCCAAAAGTCTGTAGTCTTTCAGATAAAGGTTACTTACTGGTGCAGTCAGCGATCATGACTTACAGTGAGTATTCTGCAGGTGGACCGCCTGGGTTCAAATCCTATCCCTGTCCCTTACTATCCTTGGCATCTTGGGAAGTTCACTTAACTTCTCTGGATCTTAGTTTCTTGGTCTCTGGCAACAATAGTACTCTACCTATTTCAGGAATATTTTATTAGACTAAAGGAGTTAATACTTGTAAACTGATTAGAGAAGAACCTCATGCAGAATAAGAATTCCGTAAGTAGTAGACAGTGCATTTGTTTGCTTGGGCTGCCATGGTGAAGTACTACAAAAAAGGTGCTCAAACTGGAGACGTGTATTGTCTCCCAGTTCTGGAGGGGAGAAGTCCAAGATCAAGGTGTCAGCAGGGCTGGTTTCTTCTGCAGGCTGTGAGGGAAGGCTCTGCTACAATCCTGTCCCTTTGGCTTGTAGATGCCCATTTCCTCCCTTTGTTTCTTCACACACGCTCCCCTTTATATGCATCAGTCCCTGTGACCAAATTTCCCATTTTTATTAGGACATCAGTCCTATTTGATGAGGACCCACTCTAATGACTTCATCTGAACTTGATTCCCTCTGTAAAGATCCTATCTCCACACGTGGATATGGCAGGGTTAGGGACAAGGGGAGGAAAATGAATTGGAAGGTTGGGACTGACATATATACACTAATGTGTAAAACATATAGCTGGTGGGAACCTGCTGTATAGCATAGGGAGCTCAGCTTGGTGTTCTGTGATGACCTAGGTGGGTGGAATGGTGGGTGAGGTGTGGGAGGGAGGTTCAATAGGGAGGGGATATATGATTGCTGACTCATTTCACTGTACAGCAGAAACTAACACAGCGTTGTAAAGCAGCCATGTACACGTGTGCTCAGTCATGTCTGACTCTTTGTGACCCTGTGGACTATAGCCCATCAGGCTCCTCTGTCCATAGGGTTCTCCAGGAAGGAATACTGGACTGAGTTGCCATGCCCTCCTCCAGGGGATCTTCCTGACCCAGGGATTGAGCCCTTGTCTCATGCATCTCCTAGATCGCAAGCAAATTCTTTACCCACTGAACCACCTAACTATACCCCAATAAAATAAAAGACCCTCTCTCCAAGTAAGGTCACATTCTGAGGTACTGGGAATTAGGACTCCAGTCTATCTTTTATTGAAGGACACAGTTCAACCCATAGCAGACACAGTTGCTGTAGTTCATTCACGCAGTTGGTATGTTTAGTGTGACTATCAGACATACACAGCACGATCCTAATGCAACTAAAGAGATGCGATAATGTGTGTGTGTGTGTGTGTGTGTGTGTGTGTGTGTGTGTAGAGAGAGAGAGAGACAGAAAGAGAGATGCAATTATATATATGTGTGTGTGTGTGTGTGTGTGTGTGTATATATAAAACAAAAGATGATATTTTGTCCTCTCAGAGTTTGGAGAGACAGCCCATAGAAGACATTTACTATTAATAGGGCTTCCCTGGTGGCTCAGGGAGTAAGAATCTGCCTGCACTGCTGGAGACCAGGGTTTGATCCCTGGGTCAGGAAGAGCCCCTGGAGAGGGGAATAGCAACCCATTCTTACTATTATTAGGAAGGTGTAGATAGTTCAGTCACTCAGTCATGTCTGACTCTTTGAGACCCCATGGACCGCAGCATGTCAGGCTTCCTTGTCCATCACCAACTCCCAGAGCTTATTCAAACTCATGTCCATCGAGTCAGTGATCCCATCCAACCATCTCATCCTCTGTCATCCCCTTCTCCTCCTGCCTTCAATCTTTCCAAGCATCAGGGCCTTTCCAGTGAGTCAGTTCTTCACATCAGGTGGCCAAAGTATTGGAGTTTCAACTTCAGCATCAGTCCTTCCAATGAATATTCAGAACTGATTTTATTTAGGATATACTGGTTGGATCTCCTTGCAGTCCAAGGGACTCTCAAAAGTCTTCTCCAACACCACAGTTCAAAAGCATCAGTTCTTCAGTGCTCATCTTTATTTGTAGTCCAACTCTCACATCCATACATGACTACTGGAAAAGCTATAGCTTTGACTAGATGGACCTTTGTTGGCAAAGTTATGTCTCTGCTTTTTAATATGCTGTCTAGGTTGGTCATAGCTTTTCTTCCAAGGACCAAGCATCTGTTAATTTCATGGCTGCAGTCACCATCCGCAGTGATTTTGGAGCCCCCCAAAATAAAGTCTGTCACTGTTTCCATTGTTTCCCCATCTCTTTGCCATGAAGTGATGGGTCCAGATGCCATGATCTTAGTTTTCTGAATGTTGAGTTGAAGCCAACTTTTTCATTCTCCTCTTTCATGGTCATCAAGAGGCTCTTTACTTCTTCTTCACTTTCTGCCATAAGGGTGTTTTCATCTGCATATCTGAGGTTATTGATATTTCTCCTAGCAATCTTGATTCCAGCTTGTGCTTCACCCAGCCCAGCATTTCACATGATGTACTCTGCATATAAGTTAAACAAGTGTGGTGACAATACGCAGCCTTGACATTCTCCTTTCCCAATTTGGAACCAGTCTGTTGTTCCATGTCTAGTTCTAACCATTGCTTCTTGCCTTGCACACAGAAATGCAAAAAGGCAAAATGGTTATCTGAGAAGGCCTTACAAATAGCTGAGAAAAGAAGAGAAGCTAAAGGCAAAGGAGAAAAGGAAAGATATACCCATTTGAATGCAGTTCCAAAGAATAGCAAGAAGAGAAAGAAAGCCTTCCTCAGTGATCAATGCAAAGAAATAGAGGAAAACATAGAATGGGAAAGACTAGCGATCTCTTCAAGAAAACTAGAGATACCAAGGAAATATTTCATGCAAAGATGAGCACAATAAAGGAGAGAAATGCTATGGACCTAACAGAAGCAGAAGATATTAAGAAGAGGTGGCAAGAATACACAGTAGAACTATACAAAAAAGATCTTCATGACCCAGATAACCCTGGTGGTGTGAATACTCACCTAGGGCCATACATCCTGGAATGCAAAATCAAGTGGACTTTAGGAAACATCACTACAAACAAAGCTAGTGGAGGTGATGGAATTCCAGTTGAGCTATTTCAAATCCTAAAAGCGGATGCTGTGAAAGTGCTGCACTCAATATGCCAGCAAATTTGGAAAATTCAGCAGTGGCCACAGGAATGGAAAAGGTCAGTTTTCATTCCAATCCCAAAGAAAGGCAATGCCAAAGAATCTTCAAACTACCGCACAACTGCACTCATCTCACACGCTAGCAAAGTAACGCTCAGAATTAGAAGGGTGTGGATGATCAAATTCCACATGAATGTTACAGTAAGAGTGCAAGGGTGAAATTCGGAGGAGAGAGCGAGCCTGTAACTGATGCCCCCACTGAGATCTATCACATAGCTACAATTAGCCTCAAGCAGAATGCTCTGCTGCCTGTGCATGTCCACATGTGGCTGCTTGACCCTTGGGCTCTACTGTGGACCTTGCTCGAGTCACTGAACTCAAACTCAGCCCTAGGACAACTTGCAGAGCCTTCGCAGAGGACCTGACTTGGTCCTCAGTCTGACCTACACACTGCTTTCTGCACCATAGGTAAGTCTCTACACCTAACCACACAACCCCAGATGTAGTCCGTGACCCTATTCCCAGCAATTCATGAAGTCTTAGAAATGGGAGTGCTCAGGCAAGACTATGCAGATGAGATGGAGTTCTAAGTGTGTCCTAAAGATTGTAGAAGATCCCTTAAGAAACAGAGGATGGGAAAGAGGGCACCCGTCGGAGAGGGCAGTAAGCGAGCACTCAGAAGCAGGACTGTCCATATGCAGGAGGCATGGGAAAGTGTGTTTAGCTGACTGATAGGAAGGCTTTGTTTGGGGTCAGAGTGAGGGGTAAGTTTAGAAGGACCCACCCAACTCCTGGAGGGTGAAATCTGATCTTACCTTCCTTTGACTCTCTGCCTCAGTGTTCTCCCTCCTCTCCATGCTCCCCATATACACCCCACAATAGAAACTAGAGACAACTCTGTGTATGATCAGTCTTAGTAACAAGAGCCATCACTGACGCTCCAGCCAAACAAGGATGCCATTTGACAGTAACCACTCTGTGCCCCACTCACCACATCCCTCTGGGTGACTGGGGAGGGGCTTCCAGAAACCTGGAAAAGCATCTCCTGCTCTTCTGTTAGATATTGTGATGCCTGTGTGGCAGAATGCCAAAGTGAGACTCCCTGCCTCATTTGTACCTGACATACCTAGCTGCTATAGAACAGAATGAAAGTGAGCTGGACCTCCAGATGCTGCTTTATCTCTAGTGCCATGACTTGTCATCCACGTAGGCATCAACTGTCAGTCTCTAGGGGACACCTTGCCCCTTACTGCCTCTGAAGGCAAAACAAAAAGGGCATAGCAGCGTGGTTATGAGCTCAGACCCCACACCAGGTGGCCTAATCCCAGTCCCACTTCTTGCCAGGGGTGGGATTCTTAGTAACCTTCTATGCCTTTGTTTCTGCATCTGTAAAATGGAGACAGTGATTATATATACCTGGTGAATTAGCAGATGGAAATCTCTAACAGTGTGGAAGCACATAAGAAGCACTATTAGCTCTCATTAACATCAGTTGCAGGAGTGTGCAAACTACATACAACTTAGTGCAGGTCTAAAAATTCCTGCTCTCTGTAAAAGGAGAGAATCTAGGATTTGTCATGGGGATGGCCAAGATAAGGACCTCAACATTAAGAACTTTCAGATTCCAGGGGTAAATCAGTGAGCAGTCAGCTTCTCCAGTCATCAAATCTCCTTTTCTTCTTTCGGCCTCTGAGCTCACTCAAATCTCTTCTTAAAAAAAAATTAAACTCATCAGATTGCATAGCAGATAGGAAGGTAGCTGTTTCACTTTCAAAACCTGAGCATCACCTTCATCCTTAGATATGTGTGTGTGCTTAGTTGCTTACTCGTGTCCAACTCTTTGTGACCCCATGGACTAGCCCACCATGGGGATTCTCCAGGCAAGAATACTGGAATGGGTTGCCATGCTGTCCTCCAGGGGATCTTCCCAACCCAGGGATCGAACCCAGGTCTCCCACATTTCAGGCAGATTCTCTACCATCTGAGCCACCAGGGAAACCCCATCCTTAGATATCGCACACATCTATTGATAGAAAATATTTGCATACCTGTGCATGTATTCTGTTTATTATACAAACAGAAGTATTCAACTGCACATACGTATGCGCGCACACTATGTTGGGTGTGTTCCTTAATACCTCTGTCATTTGTCCAGACTGTGTCTCTTGCCCTCCTAAATGATGCTTTAAAAAAGGAACAATGAACTGTAATTAATTCTGTAGCGAGCTTAACATAGTCTAGAATTACTGATCACCTAGATCTTAAATCAAGCTCTAGAAAAAAAGATGTTGAGATAATGTATGCCATATTCAAAACATGTAAATAGAAGCTCACCAATAAAACTTTGTTTTAAAAATCCAGAAGATGGAATGGGGGTACTTTAGGAACTGTTTTCTTAGAAGCAAAGGAAGTCAGAGTCTGACATGGCAGCACAGTAGGCTGAGTTTGAGGGAAAGGGCATAGCTTTAACCTCCTCTCTGATGTGTTTGGCCCTTGGCATCCCATTTCTTTTCAACACCACTGCCGACCTGAGAAAAAGATCTTGGCTTAAGTTGCATGTGAAAATGAATTTGTAGGTCTCAACCCGACTCTTGTGACTGAGTGTAGCACTGCATAATTTGACAGGATTGGGCCTGATTGACAGTGAGAAGCAGCAGGCAGGATCTCACAGGTCAGGAGAGAAAAGGGGCTGGCCCAAGGGCCCCAGAGCATGCTGGATAGCAGCCTGCACTTGACCGAGTTCTTCCTACAGATGAAACAACACAAGTCCAATAAGCTTGTCTGAGAGGCTGTGGGTCATCCATAGAAATGAAGGAGAGAGAACACGCCAGCAGGTCAAAGTGAAATCTTTCAACCTGAGCAAACTCAAGCAGAGGAGGGATCCCCCAGGGAGGAAAAGCCCATGGAAAGGTGGACCTTCACTTGCTGCCTGTTCACAGGCAGGAACCCGTGAGTTTCTGACACCCCAAAGATTCTTTCAGCACCAGCCCATCTTCATTCTAATTTGAGGTACCTGTGCACCCCATCCATACTTTTCCTAGTCCTGCCATTCACCTCCAAAAGCCTAGTGATTTTTAGGGTAGATGGAATTTTGGGGCAGGCGTCCTAGACTCTGAGGTTTCCAAAGTCATTATCATTTGACAGATACCACATGCCCAAATTGGCAGATGCCATTGGGTACCTGTCCCCTCAATGTGGTCATCCATCATCACCTCCACCATGACTGTGTGCTCTGAGAGATAAGCATACCCCTAGCTCAAGAGTAAACTTTGACCACTCTGAACCACCCTTGTTATTACCATTCTCCTGGCCAGCTGTTTGTCTGGGGGGAGGATGTGGCACCCAGTCCTGAGCAGTGGGACATGAGAGGCAGTCTTCTGGGAATAACTGACTAGAAAGGAGTTCCCAGACAGACACACAGGAGGAGAGTCTCTCAGCATTCTGTTGGGTGTTGTCATGTCTGTGTAACATGGATGTTAAGATGACCCCTGCCTCATCTGTACCTGAGACAGCAGTAGGATAAAGACCACATATACGTTAAAGGTGATCTGAAGACCCGTCATGCGGCACTTCCAAAGGACCTTATAAAAACCATGGCTATTGGGGTGAGAGTATGAAGGAAAAGGAGTGTTGTGGAGACAATATTTATCTAGAGAGAATTGTTTCCATAATGCATTCCCCCGCCCTCCAGAGGAAACAGGGAGAGGTTCAACTGCTTCACTTGTGCGGGAGTGGCTGGGCTTCCCCCACCACCCCTGCGTTTGGGAGAACTCATGGAGTCAGCTTTGCCTCTTGCCTTTAGAGGGCATGAGAAGGACTGGCTTGCACTCGCAGAGTTTGTCAGGGTGAAAGATGGACTAGCCATGGGTCATGCAGAAGAGAGGCAACACTGCATGATCACAGGGCCACACAGAGGGGCAGAGGGGCCAGAGGTGAGCCTTAGTCCACTGGAGCTGAGGAGGGGTTCATGACCGACCATCCATAAGAGAGATGCAGTCACCAAAGAAAATGATATAAGAATGGCCCCATTGATGGGAATGTCCTGTGAGCCCACAAAAGTGTCACAGGCAAGTGAGATTTAAATAGCCCTAAGAAATAAATACAAGTAATAGATAGATAAGTAGATCTGATATCCTTCCTGAGCCTCTACTACTCCCTTGGAGCCTATTCTCCTGGTTAGCAAGTAGGGAAGGAGGTAAACACACCTCTTTCCCAATAGTGAACCAAGAGGGCATGTAGGAGCAGCCTGCAGGAACAGGCAATTAAGGGGAACATTGTCTTTGAAGAATTTTAGAGCAATAACACTGACTTATCACAAAGCATCAGCAACTCTCACCAGTGCTATGGGGCAGACCATGGCCACCACATTGCCCTCCTTGCTACCCCACCTTCCTTACTCACAAGACTCCTGTTATGTGAGACAATAGTTTCCCTCATCATATAAGCCATTTGTTGTGTTTTTCCTGTTATTTAAAGGAAAAGACATTGAGCTAAACATGGGACAAAGTAAGGTAGCCATCAAGGAGTCCAGAATTTCATTAAGTGAGGTATGGGGTAGACAGAAGTGTTTTCTGGGATGAATGTCACACTTAAGTCGAGCACTGATACCAGCCAGTTGTATGGACAGGAAACATTTGGAACTGTTAATCCTACAAAGCAGAGAGTTGTTGGAGGACAAGAAAAGTCTTTTCCCATATATATGCACATTGTAGTTATTTTACCTGAATGTTTCACTGTAGAAAATAAAACATAATTTCTGAACTCAGAATGGACTTGAGGCCACATTAAATAATTCAGCAAACAAGACAAATGGGTGGCACATCTTTGTCTCTGCTGCACACACTGCTTTTACTCCTTCTCCTTGTCTCTCTCCCAACATCTCACGAATTCTGTTCACTGTCAAGTAAGTTGATGACCATTCAACAAACCCCTGTGGAGAATCTAGTGGACTCCTGGCACTGCACTAAACACTGGGCCAGATATCTAGATAAAGCAGTCTTCCAGAAGCTCCTGCAGAGGAGGAAATGGAGCTTCAAAATTGCTAAGTGGGACTCAGAGCAAGTTTGGTCCAACTTGAACGTTCACGATCTTTCCACTTGGCTACTCAGCTTCTAAGAAGCACAGAAATATCTGACTTGGTCCCTCCTTCTATGAGATCATAGCCAAAAATCTATGCAATCTGGGAAAAAGTGGAAAAGAAGAAAGACAAATATACAAGTGATAGGTATTACTTAGTCCTGCTAGAAGTTAAAGTAACTAGATACTGCAAGAGAAGATAAGCATAGTTGATAACAGAAACACTTATATTTTGTCCCTGGGCAAACACTTCTGGAGGCGTTTGCCTCTTAAGGCCTACTTTCTTATTAAAGCTTAATTTTAGTAAGTCATATCAATATATAAACGCCATTGATTCTCTTATGGGTCCCATAAACTCTGAAAACAGACATCTCCTTTAGGTTCTAATGTTTTTTTTCTTCCAATGTTGTTTTTAGTTTGATAGGAACAAATTCTTACAAAAAAATTTGTAAACAGTAGAGAAGATGAGCTTCTTTCAGGCAGGTATCTCTCCTGGTGTCTCCCAGTTTATTCCTAAGTGTACCCCATGTATTCCTTTATCATAGGACAGCAAATGCTTAAATAATTAAGTAAACCATTTTGTGTTTCTCTGGAGAGGGTAGTTGAGTGAATTGGGAGTGATATAACTGTTTACATTTATTTTATACCTAATTTTAGGCTGATTTCAGAATGTAAATCACCCAGGATTTTTAGCTGTCCTCCTTTCCTTGACTTAGAGCATTTGTATTAAGAGAAAAACATGGTTGGGTTTGAAATGGTCATTGCATTGACTAGTATAAGTTTAGAAATAAAGATTTGGTAAGAAGCTAGAAGAAGCCATTTTCTATTATCTAAGCTATTTTTATTTTTCTGTTTCCATCATATATATATATATATGTGTGTGTGTGTGTGTGTGTGTGTGTGTGTGTTCAAGAGTTGTCTGTACTTAAAACAATCTTTACCCATTCTACTTAAAAGACAGACCTGTGTTGACCTGCACTACCCTACACAGAGGCGATGGCACCCCACTCCAGGACTCTTGCCTGGGAAATCCATGGACAGAGGAGCCTGGTGGGCTGCCGTGTATGGGGTCACAGAGTCAGACCCTACACAGAATCAAAAAATCTCAGAATTTAGAGAGATCATAAGATTTCCCAGATTCTAAATAAATGCCTAGGTATCTTTTCCAAATACCTCCAATCTTTGCTTCAAAACTTTCAATAAATAAGATAGCCTTATGGAGTTAAGAACAAAATTGCCTTAATAATGAGAACTAACAAAATTTGGGGTGTTGTTTGCTTTTGTACTATAATTGGACCCACTCTGCCCACTTTGTCTAAAAATAATGGACTCTTAGATAGGTCTTCTTATAAATCTTCTTTTTCCCAGATAAACATGTTCATTTCCCCCTCTGCCATGATTCTGTCCTGACCCACAAAATGGGAATTTTTGCTCTTCTAGATGTATTAAGAATTGTTTTGCTTGTTCCCTGTGCCCTCTATCTTCTTCCCAAAGAACTGAGTAGAGCCTTATCTAATATGGGAGATTGATACAAGTCCTGAACTTTGGAGGCTGAGCCCCTGGTTGACCATCTTTTCTGTAAACGTGCTAGACAGATGGTATTCACCCCGTTCCTCCTTCCATGCAATAAGACCTGAATCAGAGCCCATGATGCGTTACAGAGGCAAGGCTGAAGGACGTTCTCCATTCTTGTTCTCTGTCAAGTAAGATATGATATCTGTATAAAGTACAGGCACAGGAAGGTCCACAGATGCTCCTTGATGGGAGCTAGTTCAGTGTTTGCTACATCAGTTCAGTCCTTGCAAGCAGAGCTCTCAAAATCCAATGCTGCAGTTCCAACCCATCTCCATGAAGACAGTTTTGCCAGCAATAACAATGATAGTTCAAGCTCCTCTGTTTGTATTTTTCAACTGCTTCCAAATTAGAAAGGAGAGGGGATGCAATTCACTTACAGAAGGAAAAAATCCAGCATGTTACTTTATACTGCATCAATCATGGTTTTTAGTCTTTTGAACATTCTCCAGTTTGTCAGTCTTATCAGTCCTGAATATTCATTGGAAGGACTGATGTTGAAGCTGAAACTCCAATACTTTGGCCATCTGATGCAAAGAGCTGACTCCTTTGAAAAGACTCTGATGCTAGGAAAGATTGAAGGCAGGAGGAGAAGGGGATGACAGAGAATGAGATGGTTGGATGGCATCACTGACTCAGTGGGCATGAGTTTGAGTAAACTCCTGGAGTTGGTGATGGACAGGGAGGCCTGGCCTGCTGTAGTCCATGGGGTTGCAAAGAGTCGGACACGAATGAGTGACTGAACTGAACTGAACTATCAAAATAAGATTCCCAGAACTGAACAGAATATAATCAAGTGTGGATCCCCAGCATAGAAAGTTCCTTGTGTCCTAGATACTAAAGCTTGCTGAATACTTGGGCCATAGACACCTTAACTACACAGAGCCTGAGTACTTTATACAGACATCATATTTTACCTGATCAGAGTTAGAAAACTGAGAAAATTGCCCCTCCAGAAACCCAAGGAGTTACCCCAACTTCCCCTCTACCCCATATGGCACTTTCAAATAGGCCCCTTTTCAATCACGAAAGCCAGGCATCAGCAGGGACTTCGATTCCGCACTATAGAGACCTCCAGACAGGAAGGCTGTGAATAAAATCATCTGTTACTGAAAACCACACAAGGGAAGGAGCAGACCCTGACATTGTCTCACCTCCGTTCTTTCCAGTTCCAGATGATTGGAGGAAGGAGTTTCATTTAGTTTTCAAACTGCAGGGAACTGGCACTTTGGGGATATTTTCTGGGCTCACTGTACCCAGGGCAGTCATCTGTATCCAAGAAGCTGATCTTTTCAGTTACTCACTTGATGAAAACGTATTTTGTGGAATACCTCCTCCACCAAGTAGATCCCTTTAATGAAACAAACAAACAAACAAAAATGTATATGAGGTCAAAGGGAAGGAATGGCTCCCTGTGATCAAGGAAAACTCCCAAGCTGTAGCTGGAGCACCCTCACAGGCGGGGTGTGGGGGGCAGTGGGGGGAGTCTCTCACCTGACTTAGAGATTCCTGCCTCCATCGTCTCTACCCCTGGAAAGTTGTTCATATCGGGCCTCCCTGCTGCTGCCACAATAAGCTCCAGAGAAGGGCCCCTTTACATAGTTGATTCCCCATAAAGCATTGAAAAAGCAAGAGAATTCCAGAAAAACATCTATTTCTGTTTTATTGACTATGCCAAAGCCTTTGACTATGTGGATCGCAATAAACTGTGGAAAATTCTTCAAGAGATGGGAATACCAGACCACCACCTGACCTGCCTCTTGAGAATCCTATATGCAGGTCAGGAAGCAACAGTTAGAACTCGACATGGAACAACAGACTGTTTCCAAATAGGAAAAGGAGTACGTCAAGGCTGTATATTGTCACCCTGCTTATTTAACTTATATGCAAAGTACATCATGAGAAACATTGGGTTGGAAGAAGCACAAGCTGGAATCAAGATTGCCGGGAGAAATATCAATGACCTCAGATATGCAGATGACACCACCCTTATGACAGAAAGTGAAGAGGAACTAAAAAGCCTCTTGATGAAAGTGAAAGAGGAGAGTGAAAAAGTTGGCTTCAACTCAACATTCATAAAACTAAGATCATGGCATCTGGTCCCATCACTTCATGGGAAATAGATGGGAAAACAGTGGAAACAGTGTCAGACTTTATTTTGGGGGGCTCCAAAATCACTGCAGATGGTGACTGCAGCCATGAAATTAAAAGACGCTTACTCCTTGAAAGGAAAGTTATGACCAACCTAGATAGCATATTCAAAAGCAGAGACATTACTTTGCCAACAAAGGTCCGTCTAGTCAAGGCTATGGTTTTTCCAGTGGTCATGTATGGATGTGAGAGTTGGACTGTGAAGAAGGCTGAATGCCGAAGAATTGATGCTTTTGAACTGTGGTGTTGGAGAAGACTCTTGAGAGTCCCTTGGACTGCAAGGAGATCCAACCAGTCCATTCTGAAGGAGATCAGCCCTGGGTGTTCTTTGGAAGGAATGATGCTACAGCTGAAACTCCAGTACTTTGGCCACCTCATGTGAAGAGTTGACTCATTGGAAAAGACTCTGATGCTGGGAGGGATTAGGGGCAGGAGGAGAAGGGGATGACAGAGGATGAGATGGCTGGATGGCATCACCAACTCGATGGACATGAGTCTGAGTGAATTCTAGGAGTTGGTGATGGACAGGGAGGCCTGGTGTGCTACGATTCATGGGGTCGCAAAGAGTCGGACATGACTGAGTGACTGAACTGAACTGAAAGTAGAGCTGGGACCGAAGACTTGGGTGCAGTTCATTCACTTGGGAGGTGATCCCAGGGAGAGTATATGAGGGCTGGGGGAGATGAGAAGAGCCATTAAAGAGAGTGTTAATGCGTGAGTTGCTTTTGAGGACACCTTGGACTTAAGCCTAGAGAATGCCCTCTAGAGAGTCAGGAAACACACCTCTGAATTCACCCACCAGTCTGAAGAGCCTGGGGCATTTCTCCACTGTTTCCTCTCCTCCATGGATATCGGGCTACCCTTCAAGGAGGTACGTCCACTGGCCATCCAGGTTGTACCTAGTTGAATGGAACAAGCTCTCTTAACTTAGAGAAAGGCCTCAGCAGCAAGGAAGGATGACACAGGAGGCTGTCAGCATTCTAGACACTGTCTGCTCCAGGATCTGGTCTAGCAGATACAGGTGGAGCATTCAAGCCATCTGCTCTAACACCTCAACAGCACAAGTGTAGGGGGAACAACCCTTTTTAGCTTTTCATTAGCCCAGATGAAAGGGACTACTATTTAAAAACCTAACCCTTCCAAATGTTCTGTGCTTTGTGCTTAGTCACTCAGTCATGTCCAATTCTTTGCAACTGTAGTCCACCAGGCTCCTCTGTCCATGAGTATTCTCTAGGAAAGAATACTGAAGTGGATTGTCATGCCCTCCTCTAAGGGATTTTCTCAACCCAGGGATCGAACCCAGGTCTCCTGCATTGCAGGCAGATTCTTTACCATCTGAGCCACCAGGAAAGCCCATGAATACTGGAGTGGGTAGCCTATCCCCTCTCCAGGGGATCGTCCCGACCCAGGGATTGAATCAGGGTCTCCTGCAATGCAGGAGGATTCTTTACCAGTTGAGCTACCAGGGAAGATTTAATAAGAAAGAAAGGAAAGAAAAGCAGATAATATAAGGAAACACACCAGACGAGGTCTTGAAATACTTTTGCTGATCCCCAGCAACTGCACACTGTCTCCATGGATGGCACATTTGTACAGAGCCTTGCCAAACTGCCTACTGCCCTCTAAGCACCAGAGTCTGTCCCCTACTGTGGATGCACCTTCCTCCTGCTACCTGGGAATGTTCTATCAGGTTCTTGGCAGCTTTATTTTCAAGGTCAAAAGGACCATAGCAGCCTTCTTCCTTCTGTGGTTTTCTAGTCAGAGAATAAGTTGTGCATAGTTTTCCCTGCAACAGTTTATAAAAGTGTAAGTCATTAACACCATGATCTCCAGTGCTCAACCCCCTGAGCTTGAATCCTGGCTGTTGACCTGTTGTGTGACCTTGGGTGAGTTTGCTTAATTGCAAACCTCAGTTTCTTCATCTATAAAGCAGAGATAATGAGAGTCCAGTCCATAGGCTTGTGAGGATTTAATGACTTAATATAGAGACAATGACTAGCACATAAAAGCACCGTATAAATGTTGGTTATTATTGTTATTATTATTAGACTAGAGTTTACATACAGGGAATTATCATAATAAAGTGACCTTCCACAACAGAGCCACTCTGTAAAGCTACAACTATTCAGTAGCCACATCTGCAACAAAAATCAGTACACTGTGTACATAGTAATAAGATCTTTCTAAGGGCAAGGGCATTACCTAGGCTGGAGTGAGTTGCTAGGGTTCCCTCTTCCTTCTTTAACATGTATGAATTTGGCCAAGTCTAGCAGAGTCTTTTTTTTTTAACTTTTTATTTTGTATCAGGGTATAACCAATTAACAAACAATGTTGTGATGGTGTCAGGTGAACAGCAAAGGGCCTCAGCCATCCATATACATGGATCCATTCTTCCCCAATAGCAGAATCTTTTCTGGCCTTTTCTAACCTTAAGTTGGAAAGTAGATGCTTGCCAGGTACAGGACTCTACTTGCCATAGACAGAAATACCTGTCTTTGAACATAGCTGTCTCCTCTGTGGCTTCAGGTAGCCCCAACTAGAACCTTTCTTTGAAGCTTCTCAAGGAGAGTGCTGTGAGGTCATTATTAAACACTTTCCTAGTTAAACCACGTCTTTTCCCATTCTGTCCATTTTATAGAAGTTTGTGAGCGTCTGCCTTAGAAAAAAAGATAAATGCACTCAACTTCAATGTTTTGGCTACTTGCTATAGCATGTCTGAATGAAATGGTTTTTGGATGGTATAAGAGTTTCATCTTTTTCTGTGTCCCTTACATAGATAACTGAATAGTTGATTTATACTCGGCTAAGAATCCATCCCTTTTCTTCTTTTCTCTCTGGACTTTTGTTTCTGGGAAATTACCATAAAGGCCTAAGGAGTTGCTTCAAGTCGACAGTGAGGTCCCAAACCTTGGGTCATTCTGTGTAGATGCCACCAAAGGGAGCCAACTGTGAGAACAGGACACCTCAAATTTGCATCAACCTAAGTCCATCCTTCTCTGTCCTGCCTCCTTTTCATTACAAAACACAAATCACGCCACCTCCTCTGGTACAGAACAAATTGACCTCTACCACCCCCTGGTGGATCATCAGAGTATGCTAGGTGAGTCCCTCCCTTTTGAAATCGCCACATGGGCCCAAAAGACTTACAGAACAAAGACTGCCTCTCACAAGCCTTCCACACTCTCATTCAGTGTACTGATTATTTAGAGCTGAAACATAATTTGCCCCCAAATGGTGCTAGCACTTTTTGCCTTTGTATTCCAACTTATTCTATTATTCAGACATGGCATTCTCTATTGTAATTGCCTGGTTACTTGTCTGTTTCCCCAAATAGACTGTAAACAGTAGAAACCCGATAGCGCTGAGTGGTTTTCTTGAGGTCACGTACTCAGAAGAGAATCCCAGTATTAAGATCAGGTTTCTCTATGCATGGTCCGCTGTGCTGTTCATTTGCAGCTCTGTTTTGTGTTCTGAAATAGTTCTTTCTCAGAAGGAGCATTGAGAGAGTGGTGTACCAGGGCTCTGAAGACAGAAATTCTGCTCAGGTGAGCTCAGTCACTCACCTAGCCAAGGTTCCTGAACAAGAATGGTGGTGTCTTCAGATGATGGCTGAGGTCGCTGTCCAAATCTAAATGTCCTACTTGAAAGGACTCTCATGAATTAACAGTTCAGAGAGAGAGAGAGAGATTTATCCATTCATCCCGCAAATATACATTTGTTTAACAAATATTTAATTCAGCATCTACTGCATGCCTGACTGGATGCCAGGTATGCAGGTAAACAAAAAATGCAGCTCCCTTGCCCACTGATAATTTATGTCTTGATTGTAGTGGGTTCACTGGCCAAAATTTCTTACTAACGATCATGGATAAACAGAGTGATGGATCTGTCATCAGCATACTATCCTTTGAAGATTCCCTCATGTGTGGGTCTGTGTGTGTTGGGGTAGGTGGGAGAGGGAATGCTGGTGAAAACTGCCACATTCAAAATCACTGTCTGAAATTCCTAAAACAAACAAACCCAAATCAACAAAAACAAGACAGGTTGGGTTCATCCAACACAGGTGTCCCCTCCCTGACAATGTGCTGTTTCCAAAATCAAGCCAGTTGTTGCTTGCTCCTGCCTAGATGCCAATAAGAGTGCCCCATTAGTGCCAATTTGTTTTTTGTAACACAGACACCTGTCACCAAAGAGCTTGACAAAAAATAACCAACTTAGTCACTGTGGATGTAAACTGGGCTTAAGCTAATCACCTCGAGGTAAACAGGAAGCCTTCAAATCCCACTGCAAACCCTCCCAGGGACCCAGCCCCTCTGCCCGTGGACAAACCTATGGTGCATTTCTGACTGATGGCAAGGCACCAACTGGCAATTGATTTTTTTTTTCCTCTAAATGCAAGTTATCAGCCTCTCCTTCCAGTCAGCTGCAGGCTCCCCCCTGGCAGTTCAAGACTCATAGGGATAATGGATTATCTTTTCTTTTAATAGCAAACCACCTTCCGCTGAGATGGAATGAAAGTTGCTGGAGAATGAGAACAGATTTCTCCAAGAAGTCCTTTAACACTCTTTAGGAAACACCTCTAGTTCAAGTATTTATTAAAAAAAAAAAAAGAAAAGAAAAAGCCCTCAAAAACTCACCAGGTTTCTGCTGTGTGACTAAACCAGCCACCAGGGTTGTGCTGGTTACATCTGAATTAGCCCTGCGTGACAATCACTTTCAAACTCTTTTCCACCTCATGCCAGTGGATCTGTTCCCTGGGTGTGCAATTGCATGGGGCAGATGCCTTCCAAGGAGTTCTCAGACCCAGATTAAGAATGCGTAATGCATGGACAGAGGAGCTTGGCGGGCTACTCTGTAGGGTGGCAAAGAATTGGACACGGATGAGCACGCACACACCACACCAACAGGCAGGAGACTCAGTATGTCCTGTCCTTTGATAGAGGACCCATCTAGCCCACTGCACTATGAGGAGCAAAAAAGTCTGGAATCTGAACCTGCCACAGAAGGGGTTTCTTTTCTCCTCACAATGCTGTGCACTGAATGGCAGATTTCGTAACCTTCATTGTAAGGCGCCTCTCATTATGAGAAACCAAGCACAGAGCCTGGCTTCTAACTGGAGTATTTATAATGAAAATGGATTATATGCATCCTGTTTGCTAAGCAATTATCCCAAGGCAGGGATTGAGTCCAGATTTTTTGCCTCGCTGCCTGAGTGGCAGGCCATGAATAGACAGACAGGTATTTGCATGCAGGGTATCTGACCTGGAGAAAATGTCAGAAGATTGAGAGCCTACAGAGAGAGCTGTAGGTGCATATTCTTTTGAAACGTGGCTGGGTTTTGCAGTCTATTCTTGGAAAAGGCAAAGAAAGGGGGAAAGAGTTTGAATTTGCTGTCTCTGTTTAAAGCTATCCTCCTGAGTCAAAGTGAGACCGTTTTGCTTTGCCCACCTTAAGTTTTTCATTAACTGGGAGTGACTCTGGCTCTTACCTTCTCAAGGAGATGAAATGAGTTTTATAGAGTCGATGGCAAGTGGTGCCTTCCCTGGATGTTTTATAAAACCCAGATCTGATCCTCTTAAGATAGGCCCTTTTTTATGAGAGAAGGCATTTCTCAGATGGTCTGGATCTAAATTTCCTCTCCTCCTCTTTGACTTGCTCAGCTCCTGCCAGGTGCCAACCAACGTCCTCTTTCTGATGCTGGTGTGCTGTTTCAGGGCTGTGCTTCCAGGCTGAAAGGAACCCTGCACTAGTGCACGCAATACTTTGGGATCCTTCTGAGCAAGGATCTGCCAACATCTGTCATCTCCAGTCTCCCTTCACCCACCCTCTTCCTCCTTTATGATGAACTTGCATGCTGAGATGCATGTTGAGAGATGGCAGTAAAAAAAAATATGGACAAGGACCAGAGGGTGAAGTCTTAGAAGATAGAGGAGACTGACGGAGGCATTGCATCCCTACAGTGGGGTAGGGCTGCTCAGCTCCTAACACCTGTTTCACGAGAAATTAGTTGCCTGGGGAATGTGTGCACGTCTTTGGTGTATCTATACAGTGGAACACTACTCAGTGATATAAAGGACTAAACCACTGATAGACACAGTAACATTAAAGAATCAAATTCATTATTCTAAGCCAAGGAATTTAGACGCAAAAAGCTCATACCAGAAAACTCTAGGGACCAAAATCTGGTCGAGTTTCCAGAACTAGGAATAGAGGGAGATGCTGACCTAATGGGTTGACTCACCTTCCCAGTTTGCTTGGGACTGTCCTACTTATAGCCCAGAAAGCCTTCATCCCTGGTAACCACTCAGCCCCAGGCAAATCAGAACAGTTGGTCACCCTGGATCTTGACAAAGAGATAAAAGGGAAATTGCAGGGCGGTGTTGGGGCAGCGGGGAAGTTGGGAGGAGGAACTGCAGTTTTTAAAACTCCCATAACTATGCACTTACTGGTAAGTTTTACTCTGTGTAAAGTATACCTTAATAAAAGGCTAGAAAAAAGTCTCCTACTCTTCCCCTGTCCATTCTTTAGAGAGTGAGCTCTCTACATGCAAGGGTTTTGTATCTCCCATGCTGTTTTCTGTCTCCCAGCATCTAGCGTTGCCTCTGCTGTGGTGTAATTTGCTCAAAGATTGTGTCCTGCTGTTTCTTCTCAGATGCTACCTGTCGTATTACCACCGATAGATTCCTTAAACAATCCGGAGTCTCTAAACATGGCATTTTCTCCATAGAAATACATAGAGTTAAAGTTTTCTCTATTTCCTTTGGGTTGTGATTTGATAGCCAGGCTCTTAATATGAGACAGACCTATTAAGCAGTGCTTTCTAAATACAATAAGCATAGCAAATTACTGGAGCGCTTGTTAAAAATACATATATAAGTTCCTGGAACTATATCTAGACCCACCAAATCTGAAATTCCAGAAAAACAACCTAGAAATCTGTCTAGTTCACAAGTACTTATGATCAAGCATGGAAAGCCTAAAGACAGAAAACCTGGTGTTGGGAAGCCTCAGTACCAGGCTTCAAGTCTGGTCACATCCTCTTCCCTGGATCCCATGTCTTCCACCTGCCAGAGTCTGTTGATGAATCACTCCCTCATTAATTCCATTTGACAAATATTTATTGAGCACCTACTCTGTGCTAGTGCTGCAGTGGTAAAAAATAAAGCAAACAAGTAAACACAATACATTCAACCACTGATGGATGATGTGAAGGAAACACCACAGGGTGACATGACAGTGCCTGGACCACGTACTTCTTACACAGAACAGTCAGGAAGGGCGTGGTCTTCACTGATGCTGGCTCTGCCCTCAGGCAGATTCCTTGTGGGGAGCATAGTTAGAAAGCCACTGACCTATGTTCCAGTCCCAGTCTTGCCATAAGCAGCTGCCATGGACCAGCCTCAGTATCCTCATCTGTAAAACGAGGGGTAGATCTAGATGTTGAACTCTAAAGAGGCTTCTCAGCCTGACAGTCTATGTTTCTGCAGTTTATTGTTGTAATCAAATAAGGCGAATCTGATACATATTTAATGATATACATAATTGTTATTGTGCTGCATGATAATTAGCTATCAATGGTAAGCAGTTCACAAAAATGACTGCAATTAGCATTTTCTTATACACAAGCCAACCCAAGTTTTTGGTGTTTCTCACTTCTTGCTTTGCTATTCTGTAATTAGCATCAGGGTCCTCTATTCTTCTACACTATGTGTCATTCAACAAGAACCCATGTCCTTTTCTCTCACACACCCATACGGTGATATTGACACTTTAAACTATCAGGGTGGTTTATTATGTCTGGAGTTGTTGTTGTTCAGTCACTCAGTCATGTTCAACTCTTTGCGACCCCATGGACTGCAGCACACCAGGCTTCCCTGTCCTTCACTATCTCCCAGAGTTTGTTCAAACTCATGTCCATTAGGTTGGTGATGCCATCCAACCATCTCGTCCTCTGTCACCCTCTTCTCCTCCTGCCCTCAACCTTTCCTAGCATCAGAATCTTTTCCAATGAATTGGCTCTTTGCATCAGGTGGCCAAAGGATTGTAGCTTCAGCTTCAGCATCCGTCCTTCCAGTGAATATTCAGGGTTGATTTCCTATAGGATTGATGGGTTTGATTTCCTTGCAGATCAAGGGACTCTCAAGAGTCTTCTTCAGCACCACAGTTAGAAAGTATCAATTCTTTGGTATTCAACCTTCTTTAGGGTCCAACTCTCACATCCATACATGACTACTGGAAAAGCCATAACTTTGACTAGATAGATCTTTGTCAACAAAATGATGTCTCTTCTTTTTAATATGCTTTCTAAGTTCATCATAGCTTTTCTTCCAAGGAGCAAGTGTCTCTTAATTTCATGGCTGCAGTCACCATCCACAGTGATTTCGGAGTCAAGAAATAAAGTCTGTCACTGTTTCCATTTTTTCCCCCATCTTTTTGCCATAAAGTGATGGGACTGGATGCCATGATCTTAGTTTTTTGAATGTTGAGTTTTAAGCCAGCTTTTTCACTCTCTTTCACATTCATCAAGAAGCTCTTTAGTTTCTCTTCACTTTCTGCCATTAGGGTGATATCATCTGCATATCCAGAGAAGGCAATGGCAACCCACTCCGGTACTCTTGCCTGGAAAATCCCATGGACGGAGAAGCCTGGTAGACTGCAGTCCATGGCGTCTCAAAGAGTTGGACATGACTGAGCAACTTCACTTTCACTTTCCTGCATTGGAGCAGGAAATGGCAACCCACTCCAGTATTCTTGCCTGGAGAATCCCAGGGATGGTGGAGCCTGGTGGGCTGCTGTCTATGGGGTAGCACAGAGTCAGACACAACTGAAGTGACTTAGCAGCAGCAGCATCTGCATATCTGAGATTGTTGATATTTCTCCCTGCAATCTTGATTCCAGCTTGTGCTTCATCCAGCCTGGCATTTTGCATGATGCCCTCTGTGTACTCTGCATATAAGTTTGTCAGTCCTGAGACTGCTGTATTACTGCTTTCCTTTCCATCATCAAGGAGCTATTCATATAACAGCTGCTCTTGGCTCCTTCATCTGCTGTGTTGGGTGGTAGAAGGCCTAAGGACCAGAAGAAACCACAAAAGTTTAGACCATCGGAATTTTTTGGAAAGGATAGAAAAGCCGGCAGGGAAGACACTACATGACAATGAACCCAGATCCTCTGAGATTCTGGGAGTATCAGGGCAAGTGTGAGTTTGCTTGGGCTGCCAAAACAAAATATCACAGACTAGCTGGTTTAAACAACAGAAATGTATTTTCTCACGGTGCTGGAGGCTGGAAGTCAAAGGTCAAGGTGTCGGCAGGTCTGGTTCCTTCTGAGGCCCCTCTTAGCTTGCACATGGCACCCCCTTCTCTTTGTGGAAATTCCTTGTCTTGTAAGGACATCAGTCAGATTGATTGAGGGCCTATTCTAGAGACCTCATTTTAACTTAATGTTTTATTGATAAATACCTTCCCTCCCCCCCGCCCAAACACTGGTACATTCTGAGGTACCTGGGATTAGGACATCAGTATACAAATTGGGAATTAGAGGTGGGAACACAGTTCAGCAATAACTGAAGGGGAATTGTGAGGGAAAAATAACTTTCCAGATAACAAGAGTTAAAAAATGACAAGAACCAGGAATTCAGTCTTTCCTTCAGGTCTGGCAATTCCCAGAGCTTCTTTTGTAAGACTCCTCTACCACAAAAGCCATGCCCCCAGTTGGTGACTAGAGCCTAATTCACCTTTCAGAAAATCTCCCTTTCCACAAGCAAGAATGAAAGTCTTAAATGACCTCAAAAATAATACAAGTGAGTCTATATAGAAAACAAACAGACTCACAGACACAGAAAACAAATTTATAGTCACCAAAGGGGAAAGGTTAGGAGGGAGGGATAAATTAGGAGTATGGGGTTCAGTTCAGTTCAGTTGCTCAGTCATATCCGACTCTTTCTGACCCCATGAATCGCAGCACGCCAGGCCTCCCTGTCCATCACCAACTCCCAGAGTTCACCCAGACTCATGTCCATCAAGTCAGTGATGCCATCCAGCCATCTCATCCTCTGTCATCCCCTTCTCCTCCTGCCCCCAATCCCTCCCAGCATCACAGTCTTTTCCAATGAGTCAACTCTTCGCATGAGGTGGCCAAAGTACTGGAGTTTCAGTTTTAGCATCATTCCTTCCAAAGAACACCCAGGGCTGATCTCCTTCAGAATGGACTAGTTGGATCTCCTTGCAGTCCAAGGGACTCTCAAGAGTCTTCTCCAACACCACAGTTCAAAAGCATCAATTCTTCGGCGCTCAGCCTTCTTCACAGTCCAACTCTCACATTCATACATGACCACTGGAAAAACCATTGCCTTGACTAGATGGACCTTTGTTGGCAAAGTAATGTCTTTGCTTTTGAATATGCTATCTAGGTTGGTCATAACTTTCCTTCCAAGGAGTAAGGGTCTTTTAATTTCATGGCTGCAGTCACCATCTGCAGTGATTTTGGAGCCCCCCAAAATAAAGTCTGACACTGTTTCCACTGTTTCCCCATCTATTTCCCATGAAGTGATGGGACCAGATGCCATGATCTTCGTTTTCTGAATGTTGAGCTTTAAGCCAACTTTTTCACTCTCCTCTTTCACTTTCATCAAGAGGCTCTTTAGTTCCTCTTCACTTTCTGCCATAAGAGTGGTGTCATCTGCGTATCTGAGGTTATTGATATTTCTCCCAGCAATCTTGATTCCAGCTTGTGTTTCTTCCAGTCCAGCGTTTCTCATGATGTACTCTGCATATAAGTTAAATAAGCAGGGTGACAGTATACAGCCTTGACATACTCCTTTTCCTATTTGGAACCAGTCTGTTGTTCCATGTCCAGTTCTAACTGTTGCTTCCTGACCTGCATACAGATTTCTCAAGAGGCAGGTCAGGTGGTCTGGTATTCCCATCTCTTGAAGAATTTTCCACAGTTTACTGTGATCCACACAGTCAATGGTTTTGGCATAGTCAATAAAGCAGAAATAGATGTTTTTCTGGAATTCTCTTGCTTTTTCCATGATCCAGCGAATGTTGGCAATTTGATGGATATAAACTGCTATACATAAAATAGATAATTAGCATGGCTTTACTGTACAGCACTGGGAATATATTCAATATCTTATAATAATCTATAATAGAAAGTAATCTTAAAACATACACATGTATGTATGTGTGTGTGTTAGTCACTCCGTTGTGTCTGAGTCTTTGCAACCCCATGGACTGCAGCCCACCAGGCTCCTCTGTCCATGGAATTCTCCAGGCAAGAATACTTTAGTGGGTTGCCATGATCTTCTCCAACACATATATGTGTGTGTACACACACACACACACACACACACATATATATAACCGAATCATGTTGCTGTACACTTGAAACTAACACAATATTATGAATCTTCTTAAAATACTTCAATTTTTTAAATGTTTTTAAAAATCAAAATTTAAAAATTGGGAAAGTGAGCCCTCGGGGTGAGCAAGAATCCCTGGCAGCATGTGAATGTCCTTCCCATAAAGAGAAGGCAGAAAGCTAAAGGTGAACATGGATGACTCTGCCATTGGTTGCACCGCCCATCAATCTTTGGTGCCAGCCAGCTCATGGCTAGATAGACAGGATGGAAAGCAGTGGCCCCGGGAGGTCAAGGATCTCATGTTCCTCCTATACTCTCTACATTTGCATCTGGGCCCCTGCCACCTTAAGGGCAACCTATGATGCTGAGTGTGAGATCTGAAAACAGAAACTCTAGAATGAGAGCTTCTAGCAAAGCCGTTAAAACCAGGCAGCAATGGAGGAAAGCCCCAGATCTCCCAAGACATTTTTCAAAGGGTCATGAGCATCAACCTACACCCTTTACAGGTTGCATGAATCTGCTTCGCTCTCCCTGACCCTTCGCACGACCTGATAGACACGAGAGCACTTTGTCATGAACAGAAGCAGAAATATAAGCAAAGCAGTTTCAGAAACAGAATTGGGAAAGCATGAATACGTACTGCTAGAAAAGGGTCTTACTTTAATTTGGTGTCTTAATATTATAAGCTTTTTTCTCTTCTTTTCTTTAAATCCTTGCTCAAAAAAACAGGAGACCTGGGTTTCAATTTTCCTGCTCTATTGCCGTGTCAATGAACAGGTCATGTACCCTCTGTGAGCGTGGTTTCTGATCCTTAGCTTAAAGGAACTGGAAAGCTTGTGCTCTGAGATCTCACTAGGATATTTTCTTCTGCAAATATATGTTGACAAAACAGGAACTGATCCAAATAATTAACAGAGATAAGCTTAATTACTGTTGTACATTTTTGGTCAGATATCTCAGTTAACTTATATGTACTGAAGTCTCATGTTCTGAGGAAACTCGTGATTACTCATCTATGAAATGGGGATGTATTTGTCTCACTAGGTTTTCCACTGATGAAATTAAATAAAGGCTGTAAATGAGACGATGGCTGATGCACAGCAGAGGCTGAGTAAGTGTTAGTTCTTTTCTTGTTAACCCTGGTAATCCCCTTGGTGCCTCGTTTGGTTGATGTGCAGTTAATTTACAGTTTGTGAAACCAGCCTGGAGATACCACTCTGGTAAGAACCTAATGCAAATACAGACCAAAGGGACTAAGATGTGCCAACAAGGTAGTGATGAATTTGTCTACACTTTCTGCCATGACACAAGATATAGCTATGCTTAAGCACATTTACTCAGGATTTCCATAAACTCAAACTCCACCTATCATTTTAAAAATATTTTTGGCAGGACCTCGTGAGCTACAGTGATGATGCCTGGCAAGGGTCAAGCCCTGGAAAAAAAAAAAGTCCAGGTGTTTATCAGTAATATTTGAAGTCCACCTGTGTTCAAAGGGACAGATACGAGGGTATGATCAGCAGCAGCATAATCATTGAGTCCTTGAGAACTTTATTAGTTATTCATTTTATCATCACAACTCTTCCAAGTGGTATTGATATTCCCACTTTTTCTAATAAAGGACTTATTGCTATAAGAGTTTAAGTATCTTATTCAAGGTCATAGAGTTAGTGAACAAACAGTAGTTCCTGAATTTGACCATTCAACTCCTTTTCTCCAAAGTCCTTGTATGCTCTACTTCAGTGTTGAGCAGTCCAGGAGCAGGGAGCCTTTTAGAAACAGACACTGGCATTTGGGATATTGGTCAGTTGGTACTGTGCGATCAAGGCACTAATCTTGGGTCAAGACCAGACTCCAGAGTTGGATAAGGATCAGGTAAAAAACAAGTGTGTCCCTGGACAGATTACTAAGGCAGGATCTCAGACACACATCCCCTGACAAAGGCAAGGTAGAGTTCCCTCCACAACAGGGAATAGAAAGAATCTAGGGACAAGAAAGAACTTTATGGTGAGAGTTAAGATAAAAAAAATCTGAAGCAAATAAGTGGCCTGAATGAGTCAATGCTCCAACATTTGGGGCAGAATCTCCTCACACACTGACAGCAATATCTCCTAGAACCTCCATGGATCTGAATTTACCAAAGGATGAGAAAAGTAGACAGAGGTGAAAGGTTCCTTTCTAGGAAGAGAGAAACGTTCCAAAAGAATACAATTCTGGTTCGCTGGAAGTTTGGGTGATCAGACCTGGTGTGTCTTCAAAGGATTTGAGAGATGAGCTTTGATGCCATCTGTTGTACCTTAATAATCCCAAGAAATAAGATCTGTGTTCCCTTCTTTGCATTAAAGAGGGCTTTCCTAAGAGCTTCAGAGAATCCTCTGTTTCTTGGCATAACACATAACTTAAACTGAACCTTCTTAATGCCCATCTCAACATAGTATCCTACAAAAACTGGCATTCAAATAAGTATTGAAGAGTAATTTAAATATTTACTGAAATCCATCAAAAGCACCAAAGAAGTATATGAAATCTTATGGCATGAAAAGATCCTAAAGATCTTCACCTGTCTTTCTCCTCAAAGTCCTACTTTTTGCTGTTGCAGCTTACCTCCTTCCAAATATTTTTTCTCCCTTCCTCCCAAAAAAATCCCCACCCATGGTGGATGGCAGAAAGGAGAAAGCTGTAAACAATATGCAGCATTTAATATTTTGTTCTCATCGCAGAAGTTCCAGGTGAATTGTGAACAGAAAGCCAACCAGTGCTGGGAGACCCACTAGCTATTGTTTAATCACCTGGCTTTACTCTGTTCCATTTTGCCTTCAAAGTATCTCCCTCGATTTCCACCAAATAAATATACTCATTCATTTGATCAACTGAACTGATTTTGCATAGTGCACAGCGAGGTGAGAGATATATGACAGAAGTCCTGCTCTCAAAGAACCTAGAATTAAACAGGAATGACAGAACATGCCCCAAATCACTACAGTAAATTATATTAAATGACTGGCCCATAAAATGTGGATTAAGATTCAGGATCTTCCGGAGGATTAACTAAAACCAATCACACAGTATACTTACTGCCTACTCCTACTTCTGTTCTTAAGATATACATGGAGTCTTCTTGTTCTTTTTCTTTTTGTATTTTCTAAACATATTTCTCCAGTGATATCATCTTAAAGGAAAATTAAATTAGATCAAAATGGACTTAAGTCCAGACCTGAGGAAAAAAATGCACTAAAAGAGAAGACTAAGAACTATGTTTGTGAAAGAATGAACCATCTGACTGATAGCCTGGGGAAGATATCTAAGAACCCTTAAGAATTTTATATTATCAGTTGATCTCTCTGATCTTGTCTCCACAATGACTAGCACCAAGATAATTTCTAGAAAATAATATGATCATATCTCATTTAAAATGTCTTAACTGCTTTTGAGATTTCCCCTTGTCCTCTGGTTATGTCCAGATGCCTTAACATGACTCAGAAGTTCATTTTTTAGTAGAAAAATGAACCTCCTACCTCTCTAGCCACATATTGTGTCACTCATCATTTCCAGCATCTTCTCTGCTTCAGTGCTTCTTAATCATTTGTAGAAGTGGGTAACTTCTATATCCTGAGCTCACCCCGTTCGTGTCTTTATTACCTTGGACTCTAATTGCCTTTTCCCAAGTTATTCGCCTCCCAGACAATAAGCACCATGCAAAAGTGAACTAGTTCTACCATATTCATCACTGATCCCTCAGAGCCTATCTCAGTGTCAGAAAATAGTAAATATTTCATGAATATTGCTTGAGTGCATAACTTAAAAACATAAGGGAATCATGACTTGTCTTGAGTTGGGTTCCTTAGAAACATATTCTGAGGCAAAGACTTTCAAGCAGGAGGTTTATTGGTAGTAGCTGTAGTAGGGCTTTCCAGTGGGAGACATCAAAATGTAATGTAATATGGATCCCATAAGAAGTTCTTAAGCTGAAACAATCCTTCAGCATTTTCCCTACTAAAAGCAGAAGGACCAAATCTTTGTACCTAATTATCAAAAGCCAGCTGCCTCCAAGGAAGAAGTGTCACCTTGGGTGATTCACCCCTTTGGATAAGGGCAATTCCTACAAAAGGATTAAGTTGTGAGTCCTCAGCATCTAGCTCTCCAAGCAGCTGGTCTTGGATAGGAATTTAAACCATGGTCTGCAGTGTCTGCTGCATTTCCCTTTCACCTGCAGCACAAGGCATGGATGCTTCAACTCCCTAAACTCTGAAAGTGTCCCTCTGCCCTGAAACCCATCTAATTACAACCTCCACTGCTCAACTGCTGGTGGAGTGAGCACCAGTACCACTACCAATCACATTCATTTATCCATTCAATGAGTGTTTGTAGAGTGTCTACTACATGCCAGGGATTATTCAAAGTATAGAGCATTCATCAGAACATAAAACAGACAAAAAGACCCTGTTTTCTTTGAGCTTTCATTCTAGAGAGAGACAATTAGAAAAGTAAAAAGTGGAGCAGAGTGTCATAAATACTATGGAAAAAGTAAAGCAGAAATAGAAAATAGGGAGTGCCAAGATTTGGGGGAGGATGAGTATTTTAATAGTAAATAGAGTAGTCAGGTAAGGTCTCACTAAGAAGGTGATGAGTGAGTGAAGTCATTTAGATATTGGAGGAAAAGCTATGCAGGTAGAGAGGGTAACAAGTGCAAAGGCCCTGGAGTAAGAGCAA